>NC_066541.1:16194958-16292458 GCF_024679095.1 Eriocheir sinensis | reverse complement strand
ATGTTGTGGCGGCGGCGCGGTGGTGTTGGCGGTGGTGGTGACGGTGGTGGTGGTGGTGGTGATGATATTAGTGGCAGATGGGGGAGACTTAATGATTTTTTGTCCTGTTATTCGATTTGCTTTTTTAATGTTGGTTTTATTTATTTTCTCTATTGTATTTGTGTTGTTTTCTCTTTTTTTTTCTAGTGCTTAGTTTTACATTATTTTTTTCCCTCAATATTTGTTTCTCCTTTTATGCGTGAATTGTTTTTTTTTCTAGATTTTTTTCGTGTTTTTTCGTATATATAAAGTGTGTTTCCTCTATATTTTTCTGCTTTTTTTCTGTGTGTTTTTGCTATAGTTCCCTTTTCCTGTTTTCTTTTATCATATTTTCTTGTTTCTTATTTTTTGGTATGTGTGGCGTGACTTGGTTGTCTGTAGTCTGTCTGTTTGTCTCGTCCTATTAGTGTCAGTGCGTTGCTGTTAATGACTCGTTAATTATCGGAGGTTTCTGATAATTATTAGTGAAGAAGAGGAAGAGGAGGTGATGATTGCTTTGTGTGTTTTATGCTTTTCCCCTTGTCTTCCTTTTTTTTTTACTACCTTGTAACAATTTTTTCTTCTTTCCGTCCTTTGTTACTGTCTTCCTACCTACTTATCTTCATTCGTGACTTTCTTTTCTTCATTTTCCTTTTCTTCCTTCTACCATTTTTCTCTTTCCGTCATATTAATGTTGTTGTCTTTCCTCCATCCTTCTTTTCTCTATTGCTTTCTTTTTATCTTTTTTTCTCGTTTTTCCTTCTTCCATCTTTTTTTTTCTGCCCTCTGTTATTATCTTCGTACCTTACCGATTGTATTATTCTGTGTGTTATTCCTTCCTTCCTTCCTTCCTTCCTTCCTTCCTTCCTTCTTTCCGTCTTCCCTTCCTTCCTTCCTTTCTTCCTTCCTACCTTCCTTCTTTCCCCAGACCAGTCCAGACCAAGCCGTCAAGTAAGAGTTACATACATTAGCATGCATAATATCCCGTCTCTCTCTCTCTCTCTCTCTCTCTCTCTCTCTCTCTCTCTCTCTCTCTCTCTCTCTCTCTCTCTCTCTCTCCCCCCCAATTGTCTTATCTGCAGTATTTTCACGGTTGGCTTCACTTTAATTTATTTCAATATCTTTCATTCCCTCTTTCTTTTCACGTATTTTTTTTATCCTCCTCCTCCTCCTCCTCTTCTTCTTCTTTGTCTTCTTCTTCTTCTTCTTCTCTTTCTTTTTTCTTCTTCTTCTTCTTCTTTTTCTTCTTCCTCTTCTTCTTTTTCCTCCTCCTCCTCCTCCTCCTCCTGGGCCCAAAACTTTTCACTCCTAATGTCTGGTTATGATGAATATTTCTCATTGGCTTAAGAGATACATTTTTTTCCCTAATTTTTTTCCCCTGATCCCGAAAGTTCCGAGTTGAGGAAGAAAAACACCCAACTTTTCACACACTTGGAAGGGGGGGAGAGAGAGAGAGAGAGAGAAAAAAAAAAAACTTTTCATACAGTTGGCAGGGTGATTTTTCTCTTCGTTTGAGGCTGCAGAGAGAGAGAGAGAGAGAGAGAGAGAGAGAGAGAGAGAGAGAGAGAGAGAGAGAGAGAGACACAGATTAAAAAAGTAAAAAGAAACAGAGGAGAGAAAGAAGCAAAAAACAGATGTAGATTTAAAACGATAAAAGCTCGAACGAAAGACAAAGAAATTACACAAAAAAATATATAAAAGAAAGATTAAAAACTGGACACGAGGGAAAAATGCATGATTGAAGAATTTGCAACATGGCGTTATTGGACGAGGTGGCAAAAAACACATCATTAGGGGAAGAAGGGGGTGGGGGGTGTATTGGACTTGTGGGAGGATGAGGGGACAGTGGAAGGAAAAGGGGGAGAAGGAGAGGGAGGGAGAGACAGGAGACAGGAGGGAGAAAGAAAGAGTTAACACTTTTTTTTATAGTAAGTCGACGGTTTGTGGAAATGACAGCATATGAAGTCGACGATATGTATATACACTGACTCCTGTCATTCAGTAAAGAAAACATTGAGAATTAAAAACCCTGCTGTATAAAATCTGCAAAACTTAGAGAAATAAAAATACAGGAGCAGAATTCTTAGGGAAAATACTAGTGACAGAAGTGCCGTTACAAAGGCTATACTTCGCCCCGCCAACTGAACTAAACTGACCCAGAAGCCTTGGCCCCTTATTCATAGCTATGGGAATTGACTTGTTGGGTGAAAGGAGGCTGAAGAGGAGTCTATTTTACCTTGAAGGGAGGGTGAGGGAGGAGGCGAGGCTTCTGGGCTAATTTAGTGTCTGTACGAAGCCTATAGTTAGCGTAAGGAACCTAACTGTAGAGAGAATGTTAAGGAAATGGACGCCAGGGACTAAATAACGGAGAACGCCTGAGGAAACACACACACACACACACACACACACACACACACACGAGATTGCCTTTCAAAACCACGAGTGAAACAGTACAGACACACACAGGTTTAAGAAGAAGAAGCATTACTACGAGGCGCTGTGAAACGTGCCTGAAAGAAACGAAATTATGCGAACTGAAACGTAGCGTGAAGAGAGAGATAGGACGCGATATATACAACGTAATAAATACACTCGCCCGGGAATAGCTTAAGAAAAAGATGTTGGCGGGAAAATAACTCGGCGTAAAGGAGGTGGAGATGAAGTGGGAACAATAAGTATAAGTGAAATAATACGCAGAAAAAAAGTTGCTCACGAAAAGTTTGCAAGAGAAATTATATGCAAATAAACTCTGTGTGGAGGGAATAGTAACTTATGATAAGGGTATTGGCGGGGAAAATATATGTATAGCGTAAAGAGAGGTGAAAATGTACGTAATAGTGAAAGCGCTAGATAATATAAATGAACGAACACGGGAAAAAAAAGTTACGTGTTTATGAGGTTTGCAAAATTGTCTTACATAGAAAAGTGTTGGCGAGGGAAAAATTTATATAAAGTTATGGAGATGAAGGTGACGGGAAAAGAACTAGTATGGGAAAATAATTAGCTTGTTTGCTTAAAAAAAAAAAGATTATCTAAACAAATTAATGCAAGAAACAGTATTGGAAAATAAGTGGATTATGCACAGATCAAAAAGTATGTATAAAAAAAATTGCTAATGCCTTATGGGAAGAAAATTATGGAAGAAACAGTAGAGTAAAAGAAGTAGTTTATTTACCGGGAAAAAAATGAAAAAAGCTTATAGGAACAAACAGTTATATATAAGAAACAATGCCAGAAACTCAACAGCACAACAACAACCTCGTATACCGACTCCATAAATAAATGAACTAGTATGGGAAAAGAATTAGTTTGTTTATGGAAGAAAAAAATACAAAATAAAAATTAGCTGATGGGAACAAACAATTTTATGCAAGAAACAAAACAAGCACGAAAAAGAGAAAACGAAAACAAACATTCTCGTACCGACTCAACCCAACTCTGCGCCTTCCATAAATCTTCCTTAGCAATTACGCGAAGAATAAATCATTAGCATAAAAATAACACACAAAAAAACGCCAGAAAACGATTTAAAAGGAAACAATTTATACAGCGAAGAGCGAAACAACTCATTCCCCAAACCGACTCTGGGGCCTTTAAATCTCTCTTTTAATCACCTGGACTACCGAATGCCTGCAAGGGGATCAGATAAACCCCTTACCTGGCCATTCGTTGGAGGGGGGAGAGGGGGGGCGGAGGGGGGTTAGGTTAGGAGGCAAAAAGAATCCCTTCCCCTCTCCTCCCCGCCGTCTCTGCACCCGGGGACATCTTCATTAAGGGGCTCACCTGTACGGGTTATGGAAGGGCGTGGCCAGGTATGGGAGATTTAGGGAACACTCACCTGGGCCTTAATTAACCTGTCTGCAACTATCTTACCTGTGACACTTGGGATCGGACGCGAGGAATGTAAACAGACAGACAGACCGACCGACAGGCAGACACACCGCGCGCGTAAACAGGAGAGTGTATTGGTTTTGCATGAGTAAATATGTAAATACTTGCTCGGCGGATGAATAACACTTAGGTACTTGGAGGCGAGCGAGTGGTCTGTCCCGCGGCAAAATTATTAATGCATGCAAATGAACGTGTTGGCGAGAGAGAGAGAGAGAGAGAGACCAAGTGTAAGATTATACCCGATGAACTGAGAAGAGAAATAATTCGTGTACTTGCCTCCTAGAAACGACGTTATAATGAAGAAAACGAGGGAAGGAAGAAATATATGCACCAACGTCAGAAGGAGAAGGAGGAAGCAGAGGGAACAGAGATAAAAGGGAGAGTTAGAAGAGGAAGAACAAAAGATATGAAGGAAGGGGAAAAGAGAAGTAGAATGAGAGTATTGGGAAGTGTGAAGAGAAGTGAGGAATAGGGGGAGTATTTAGAGAGGGGAGGGGGAGAGGGGAGGTAGGGAAGAAGAGGGGAATAAAGGGGAGGGGAGGGATAGGGGAGCCAAGATGCGAGAGGGAGTAAGGGGGGAGAAGGGCTGAAGGAGTGGGGAGGGCAGGGACAAAAGGGGAGAGAGAGAAAGAGGAGTTAAGATGTGAGGGGGAGGCGGGAGGGGAGAGGGAGAGGGGAGCTAGGTTGTGGGGGGCAGCCCGTCTGTTTTAACTGGCCCGTGGAGTGAGAGCGATAATGGTGAGTTACTAACATAAAAATGGACCGCTGGGGACCCATTGCTTCCCAGGCCGCGTCCAGGGAAGATTTGAAGGCCGTGTGGAGGAGGAGGAGGAGGAGGAGGCGGCGGGGTGTGTGGAAGGAGGAAGGCAAGGAATAGTGGGAAAGAAAGACAAGAGGAAAATGAAAACTGGATGAAGGAGTAGGAGGAGAGGTGTGTATGTGTGTATGTGTGTGGGAAAGGAAGGCAGGAGGAAAAAGGAAAGTTGTGTGAAGGAGGAAAAGAAAGGAAAGCAGGAGGAAAAGGAGAGCTGTATGGAGGAGGAGGAGAAAGGAAATGAATAGTGGTAAAGGAAGAACTATGTGGAGGAGGAGTAGAAGGGAAAGGAGTGGTTGGAAAGGCAGCAGGGAGAAAAGAGAAGCTGCATAAAGTAAAAAATTGACCCCTCTTTCGGCCACCTCTTATGATTCTTTTTTAGGAGCAGCGAGTAGCGGGCTTTTTTTTTATTATTGTTTTCTTTTTTGTTGTGCCCTTGAGCTGCCTCCTTTGTTCTAAAAAAAAAAAAAAAAAAAAAAGGCATGAAAGTTTGAAGAAAGGTACAAGGCTTCACCTGTGTCCTTACATTGTATCTGCTTAATCTGTTATAGCATATTTGCATTACGTTTAGTTAAGTACATTTCACTGCGTCTTTACTCTTCTGAGGTGATTCATGCACTCCCTTTTAGCATCACATCTATTCCTAGTCTTGCCTGTTGATGTGAGACCCTTTCCATGCACTTGTTTCAGTCACAGGTCGACCCTGACTGAGCTCCAACACTAGAGGAAGTTTGGGCACATATTTTTTATCTTTGCAAAATATTGTTACTACTCCAGTGCTTGCTGATAAAATCTCAGTTGTTATATACTAGTTGGCTGTAGAAATGAATGCTGAGGGATATTACAAAATGCAATTTATTTTTAGGTACAAAATAGTATTATATATAAATTGGAAAAAATAAATAAGGTAATATTGTACGGAATAAATTATCCTTAGGTCTAAAGTATTTCTGCCGATTGTTAATGACTAAGACGTAACTTAAGGAATGATTCTTGAGATAATTTTTTTCAATGATTCCTGTGTAAAAATATATAGGTATATGTGTTACAAATTTTCATGTAGGTTGTACATGATGTTTCAAACAAACTGAAATTCACCCAAAAAATTGAGATGAAAATGATCATGAGAAGAGATTCCTGACTCCCTTTGTGAACAGCACCACACTCAGCACTTCCTGATGGGGCAGACAGCCTAGCTAGATGAAGTGGATCTTTGCCTTGTGTACTTTTAAGGTGTTGGCTTTGTCAAACCTCATGTCACACACCTCACACTCCAGGTCTTTAGTTCCACACTCCAGGTCTTTAGCTCCACACTCCAGGTCTTTAGTTCCGTACAGGTGGGTTCTGATGTGGTTCTTCAGAGTGTACTTGGCTCTGAATTTCCTGCCACAGATGTCGCATGTGAAGCGTTTGTCCTCCTGGTGTATGCGTTTATGGCGGTTGAGGTCTGACTTGCGGGAGAACTCTCGGCTGCAGGTCTCGCAGGTGTAGTGCTTCATCCGCGTGTGCACCAGCATGTGTAAGGTGAGGTACTTCTCCAAGGTGAACTGCTTCCCACACTCCTCACAGACATGCACTTGCTGACTGTTGTGGGAGAGCAGGTGTTGGTTGAGTATGTCCTTGCGGTAGAAAGTCATGTAGCAGATGTGACACTCGTAGTCCCTATTGAGGCTGTGAATCCTGGCGTGCTTGTTAAGGTCGCTCTTGGTGGTGAAGGACGAGCCACAGTCAGCGCAGTGGTGGTTCTTGGTGTTGGAGTGGGTAAGGAGGTGGTTCTTGAGGTAGTAGGACTTGGCGAACTTCTTCCCACACTCTTGGCACAGGTATGGCTTTTCTTGGTTGTGCAGGGAGCGATGGCGGATCAGGTTCCTCTTTTGCGTGAAAACTTTCCCACACTCCTCACATCTAGGCATGTCCTCTACCCTCTGTGTCCTCTTGTCCTTGGGTCTTTTCCAGCCTGAAGCCTCCTTAGTTTGGTTCTCTCTCTTTACAGCTGTTTTCTCACCTTTTTTTCTCTTCCCTCTTGTTGCTTTCTTTGTCTGTTTCTCTCCGTCCTCTGTTTTCTTGCCTCTTTTTCTTTTATAAACCCGAGTCTTTTTAATCTGTTCCTCTCCCTCGTCTGTTCCCTTGTCTCTCCCTCTTTTGTTTCGACGAGCCTTAGTCTGCCATTCTTTTACATCACAGAAAATGGGCTGGAAAGGAACACTGTGACAATCATCTAATTCAGCATAGGAAACGGCATCCCTCTTAGTCTCTCCCTCCTCCTTAGCCACTGGTTCCTGCTGCCTTTCCTCTATCACATCACAGAAAATAGGTTGGAAAGTAGTGCTGTCGTCATACAATTCAACCGAGGAAACGTCAGGTACGGGAGTTGTTAAATGCTCTGATGCACCACTGGAATCATTTACATCCTCGTATTTTGGGTTTAGAGGATCTGCGTTGTATGTTAAGTCACTGGGAAGATTTGATTGGGGTTGGAAAGTGGCGCTGTCATCATATAACTCAACAGAGGAAATGTCAGGTATGGGAGTTGTTAAATGCTCTGATGCACCATACAAATCATTCACATCCTCATTTACAGGTCTAAAAGTAATTGTATTGTAAGTTAGGTCACCAGAAACACTTGATTTAGGTGCCGCAAAGTATCGTACAAATCTCTTGGGTAAGAATTGTGATGTTAAAATTAAATCACTGGAAACACTTGATTTAGGTGCCGCAAAGTATCGTACAAATCTCTTGGGTAAGAATCGTGAAACATTTTGTTCAATTATAAAGTCTTGATCTGTTTTGGTTGTCAGTTCATTGTTGGGTTCTGGGAAGTGGAGAGGCTGCTGTTCATTCTTGGGTTCAAAAAAATGGAGAGGCTGTAGGACATGGAACAGTTTCTCCTCTTGTGTAGCCTCCAGGGGATCCTCCTCCTCAGCTGCCTGACTCATTTGTGGCAGTGGTGTGGCAGCTTGCTTGCTTGTATCTTTCAGCTGACTCTCCGACTGCTCTTTGTGGTGGTCCATCACTCTGCTCTGGCCAGTCTCTGTTGAGCAATTAACCAAAATGAGTGACAGTGGAAGATCCATAATGTCCTGTGTAATAAGACTGGTCCTAATGAGTGCAAGATCAATTAACTGTCATTCATAAGCATTTCAAGCTGCAAAATATTCCACACAAACTATCCAGTAGGTACGGTAAGCAGACTCGTGTTTCCAAAGTCATGCTATTTGGCCTTACTGTATTTTGTTGAACCTGAAATGCCATGGTTTTCTATTCCTGAACTTCTCCAAACAGATATGATAGTCTGGGCAAAACTAAGCTGCACTGCCCATGTATATAACCACTGTGTCAAAAGAAAAAGCCATAAAAGGGGCTGGGTGGCAACTGCTGTAGTGATTCTACTCCTACAGACTATACAAATACTAAATGAGCCATAACAGGAGCTCGGATAATGTTTAGTTGGCCTGAGCATCTACCCACATACAGTTGTCACATATCGTAATTTTTCGTTATGTGTGGTGACTTACCAAACTTGTTCTGAAAATCCCCTCTTACTGGACTGGCCCAAAAGTCTGTTAAAGCTGAAATTCATCACATTAAGAATGGACCATATTGGCTATTCAGAAAGCACCACACGTGGCCACTCGATGAACTTTCAAAGCAGTACATTCCATAGAGTTCAAGTTATAGACTAGAGTGTGTCTGAGGCTGGCTCGGGATACACCGCCTTGGTGCCGCCACCACTCCAAGCCAGCGACTGCACACACTTCACTCCTACCCGATTTCCTGACACTACTATTTGACATGAAGAAAAAGTGAGATCAGCATTGTCTTCCTGAGGAAATTTTGCATTGCTTTGGAAAAAATTTGTTACTGTAAAGTAAGTAAAAATATACGAAAATGAGGGTTAAGTAAAATGGTGCACAAACATTTTCTCCTACATACTTGGCTTCTCATCCTCATTGCTCATCTTCTTTACATCACAATATATTTTATTAAGAACGGTTCCTGGTTTGGCACACTTCTGATTATGTGGGATAGGATACGTCCCAGTGTGAAAAGACTGGAAGATGATGTTGGCCTCAGTTTTTCTTCATGACAAATAGTAGTGTCAGGAAATTGTGTCGGAGTGAAGTGTGTGCAGTCGTCGGCTTGGAGCAGTGACGGCAACAAAGTGGTGTATCCCAAAGTCACCCTCAGACGCACTCTAGTCTATAACTTGAACTCGGTGCTTTGACAGTCACTGAGTGGCTATGTGTGGCGCTGCCTGTATAGCCAATATGGTCCATTGAGATAGCAATGGTGTGGTGTTCTTTATGTGCTTCATATGTTTACATGTGGATATTCAAATACGTGGATGTTGAGGTTGAACTGAACTTCATTTTCTGGGAGTGACTGCTTGCTACTTAAAAAGATTTTCTAAAATGATTGATCTAGGCTTATGCTGCTTCATTCCCCTTAGCACTTGATCAATGGAAAAATTGAAAAGGTTTGCAAATCATGAAAATATGAATAATATATTTATGTTTTGGCAAGTGGAGTATATCTTTTTTTAACTAAAATTGCTTCAAAAAATTTTGGCCTTACAACTTTCTGCTAGTTTAGAGATGATGGGTTACTATTCGGGGATTGAGGGATCGGTGATGATAGGTTACTATTTCAGTGGCGATAGGTTAATCTCTTTCAGGTTGATGGGCTTTTGTCGATATATACATAGTGTTTTACCATTTTATTGGTGATAGGTTACTGTGTTGTGGTAATAGCTTACTATTTTAGGGGTTGTAGATTATTATCTGTCACGTCAAGATGGGTTTCTGTTAGTTTATAAATGGATCCCGGGTCATGATGGACTGACGATGTATGCCACAGTGTTGGCCATTCATCTTCACGGCAGACCACTCCTGCTGGCGCCTTGTCCCATTCCACGCTGTGCATTTCCACCAGCCCACACTGCATGCTGAATAAATTTAAACTAATCTAGCCTTACATAACCTGTTGAATGGGGGGGGGGGGGGCTTCGACCATCTCGGCTCCCTTCACGGGGGGTCTTCGCCTCCCACAACCTCCCTTATATTTTCTGGAAGTCATTTGTTACTGCACTGCATTCAGAGACTAAAAATAATCCATATTGTAAGTATTTACTTTGCTTACTTTCCAGCAAGTTGATGTCCATTCTGTAGTGTGGGCACCAAAACTGGATTATGCTGTCCAGTTTTGGTGCCCACACTACAGAATGGACATCAACTTGCTAGAATCAGTTCAGAGGAGGATGACCAAGATGATTCAGGGACTGAGGAACCTCCCATATCAAGATAGGCTGAAACATCTCAACTTACATTCACTAGAAAGACGAAGAGTGCGGGGAGATCTGATAGAAGTATTCAAATGGGTCAAGGGTTACAAGAAAGGCGATATAAGTAAAGTACTGAGAATTAGCCAGCAGGATAGAACATGCAGTAATGGATTTAAATTAGAAAAGTATTGATTTAGGAGGGAAATAGGCAAGCTTTGGTTTAGTAATAGGGTTGTGGGGGAATGGAATAGACTAAGCAATCACATAGTGAGTGCAGGGATGATAGGTTTCTTTAAAAGTAGACTGGATAGCTACATGGACGAGGATGACAGGTGGTAATGTAGTGCGGCCATGGAGGTAATAAGGGTGGAGAAGCCCACAGCACCGAGCGCGCTGTACTGGCGAGTGAAGCCAGTTTTCGTGGTCTTAGCTGTCAAATTGGCTGCCATATTGTTCAAGCCGTGAGGTATGAATACGAGGGTGGAGTGTGCCATTCACACTCTGCCGACTCTGGGCCATGACAACCCAGCAACTTTTAGGCCCCCTTCACACTGTACTGAATTAGCATCCGGCGATCGTTTCTAGACCTCTTTCCGACGATGTGCGACCCTTTCACACCCAAGACCTCGTATACCCCGAGTCGCTGGGTTGTCGTGGCCCAGAGTCGGCACAGTGTGAACGGGGCTTAAGGGTCCTCAAATTTTCACCCCGGGGCTGAAAGGAGTGGTGGTGTTGCTCCACTCCTGCGACCTCTCTGGAAGCAACGGGAACTGTACAGTGGCTCAGGGACGTTAAAACCAAACTCACTGACGGTTTTATGTCCTGCAGAAACGCTGAGACCTCACCCAAGTCACATGCTGGTGCTGAGAGCAGTGGGTGGGAGGCAGCACAGTCAGCACGGGGGAGCTGGCGCGGAGCGGCGAGTTTGTTTACATTCTGGTTCTTGGTCCTGGTCTTGGCTTGGAAGGCGGTTACTGACTACATCCTTCATAACGTATGGGATATTTTTGTAGTTCCCTTGAGAATTTAGATGTTACGTAGTTAATATGATAAGTTTCCCATTGAGAGCTAGTGTTAACATCGTAACCTGGCGCCGCACTTGTATCGTTCGCTCGTAACTCCTACATAACGGATGACTTCCTCATGAATGTTTTTCGTTATCCTTCTCTGCGTGGGTCCTTAGGTGCCTACGATTAGATTAGTTTAGGTTAGTAGGCACCCCCCCCCACGCCACCCCCCACGCCCAAGCCCACACCCTCACTTACGCCCACCCCCACACCTACGCCCACACCCACGCCCACACCCTCACCCACGCCCCCCCCACCCCCACGCCCACACCCTCACCCACTCCCATACACCCCACGCCCACGTCAACACCCTCACCCACGCCCTCACCCACACCCTCACCCATACACCTTCACCCATACCCACACCATACCCCCACATCCATACCTTCATCCGCATTTAGAATTTCACGGAACTACATTAATGTCATCTGAATGAGCATACATTTCGAAAGGGATATTTGTATATGCATTTTACATTTTTCAAGTCACGAAATTAATGACGCTCGCACCACACGATTTTATTTATTCATTTACTTGTTTTTCATGTGATCAGTTTTTGTTTACACCGCCCAAGCCCAAGTTTGGCGGAGAACATGAACGAACGAGTACTAGATTTATCTCCACACAGTTTTCTTTACAGTAAAATATCCCCCGTTAGTTATTTCCTCGTGTAACACTGCACTGGAATCACCGAGGAACGATTTCATTTATTTATTTACTCGTATTTCACTCTTCATCTTTTTGTTTACGTGGCACCGCCCAAGCCGAAGTCAGCTGGACAACACGAACGCGCGAGTATTAGATTTCAGGTTAGGTCAGGTTAAGTTAGTTTAATTTAGGAGTAGATTTACCTCCACACAGTCTTCTTTACATCAAAACATACCCCGTTACTTTCATTTCATCTTGCATCACCGTGCGGGAACTACCGAATAACGCTTTCATTTATTTATTTACTTGTATTTCACCTTTTATCAATTTTAGTTTACGTGCCACCGTGCAAACCAAAGTCAGGCGAAGAACATGAACGAACGAGCATTAGATTTACCTGCACACAATCTTCTTCACAGCGAAACATATACCGTAACTTTTAATTCGTCCTGTATCAGCGCGCCGGAATGACAGAGTAACGATTTCATTCATTCATTTACTTGTATCTCACCTTTTATCAATTTTTGTTTACGTCCAGTCCGAGGTCAGGCGGAGAACATGAACGAACAAGTGAATAGATTTACCTCCTCACAGCGAAATATCCACCGTTGCTTTTTACCTTTCTCTCTGCTCCTCCCAGTTATAGTTGTCTCCCTCCCTTCTCCTCCTCCTTCTCACCCCTTGACATTACCTGTATGCATCTCCCCTCCCCTTACTTTACCTTACTTAACCTAACCTAACCTAACCTTAATTTACCTAACCTTAACTTACCTTACCTTATCTCACCTTACCTTACCTTACCTTACCTTACCTTACCTTACCTTACCATACCTTACCTTACCTTACCTGTGCGTGGACAAAACACTTTCTACTATTCTGAGCGATACTAAAAGCCATGAAAATCACTTAGCCGGCTCGGTGGTATAAGCTGAGCGGGGGTCCCTGGGCGCCGCTCACACCCAGTATTAATGCAGCATAGATTTCCGGGAAGGTGTATCTGCTTAGGCAATACATATTTGATGAGGCTGTGTGTGTGTGTGTGTGTGTGTGTGTGTGTGTGTGTGTGTGTGTGTGTGTGTGAGGCGAAGAAAAAATGGTGTATGAGCGCAGCAAGCAATGGCTTGCAACTACAACAACTATAACACAACGCCGGATTAATGTCTTTGTACTGTTATGGGCTATCGCACGTCCCTCACCTATATAAAAAAAAGGTTGTTTGTGCGTTTTTTGAATTAGGGAAGAGTCGATGATGGAAAGCTAAGAGAAAATAAATATATTGGTAACGACTGCAATAACGACCTAAACAAAAATAATATCTAAACTACTACTACTACTACTACTGCTACTACTACTACTACTACTACTACTACTACTACTACTACTGCTAATACATAAAAGATACCTCCACTTATGTTTATTTTCCTGGCACATAATCATGGAGGGCTCCATAGCTTGGAGGTCATTAGCCCCAACTCTGTTCGCTAGTGACTGCGGCATCCAACCATATCACTGATACTGCTTAGCACTAAATCTTTACATAACACCCTATCACCTATTGCGTCCAGATCTCCCTTTCCTTCCCTACTCATGTCACTCCCGACCCACCCTAAGTTCACTTTCCGCCACTGTGGCCTCATAGTCCATATTGGAGATGTTGGTGGCTTTTGGGCCAGAGTGTCTTGTGCCCCAGAGACATAGGATGGCCGACCTGAGCAGGGAGAACGAGAGGCGACACCTCATCCAGGCGACAACGTGACTCCTTGGCTGATGCTTCTTTTCTGAGATCAGTTCTGCGAGTCGTGAGTAGAAGCATCGGGCCCTGGGACCCATCCCGCCGGATGTGGGTAAGACGAGGGGGAGTGAAGCTTCCCTGATACACATGTTGGATTCTTTCACCGTATATGCCCTTGTCTTCTGCTCGTTCCTGTGGTGGGCGGCTTCCAGGGGCAGCT
This sequence comes from Eriocheir sinensis, assembly GCF_024679095.1. Classification (NCBI taxonomy): domain Eukaryota; kingdom Metazoa; phylum Arthropoda; class Malacostraca; order Decapoda; family Varunidae; genus Eriocheir; species Eriocheir sinensis. Next base: position 16,278,787 of record NC_066541.1, on the reverse strand, counting down.
CACGGTGACAGGCAGCCATCGGGTCGAATACAACTACTACTACTACTACTACTACTACTACTACTACTACTACTACTACTACTACTACTACTGCTGCTGCTGCTGCTGCTGCTGCTACTACTACTACTACTACTACTACTACTACTACTACTACTACTACTACTACTACCACTACCACTACTACCATCCTCTGTTCTCCTATACTTCCCATTTCTCCTCCTTTCTTCCTTCCTTCTTCACTTTCTCATACTACTCCTTTTCCTTCCCTTCGTTCCCCCCTTTTTTCGTCTCTTCCCACATTTGTTACTTATTCGTTTCTTCTTCTCTTCCTCATCTCCTTCCTTCTCCTCCCTTTCCATTTTCTCCTTTTCCCATCATGCTATCCCTTCTCCTTCCTCTCTTTCTCCTCTCCTCTCTTCTCTTCCCTTACCTTCCTCTTTTTCTCCTCTCCTCTCTTCCCTTCCCTTCCCTCCTCCTCCCTTCTCCTCCATCACTCTCCTTAATCATGCATCGAGAATATCCATAGTAATACATAGGCAGGTAAGATCGCCTAGTGCAGTTCACCTTGAGATCACCTTCCCTCTACCCCTCACGTTCTCTCATCCATCTATCACACACCTGCCTTCCTGCTTATCTCCCTCCCCCTTTCCTCCCTCCTACTTACCTTTCACCTCTTCCTCCCTTTCCTAATGCCTTCCTACCTGCTTATGTGCTTACCTCTCTCCTACCCTCAGTTTTACCTCCCCTGCTCGTAATTATCTCCTCTTCATGACCTTACTTCCTCAATTAACACCTTACCTTACCTGTACCTCGTTTCCGTATCTACTGTACCTGTTTTGTTATTTACTTTTGCTCCCTTTTGTTCCTCATTTTTATATTTGTCTCCCTCCCTTCTGCTTCCTACCTGTACCTGCTCTTACCTTATTATAAATTAGTCCACTTCCCTTACTTCTCTTCCTTACCTTACCCTACTTACCTTAGCCTTGTTTCCCTTCCACTTTGAACTTCTCTTTTTCCTCCTTTTATCGCTTACTTTCCTTATTCCTATTCCCTCCTTTCCTTCCCTTTATAATATACTTCCTTTCTTTTTTATTTCTTCTCATTTCCCTTCGCTTTTTTCCTTCGCTTTTCTCTCTTCCCTTCTTTTCCCTTCTTCCTCTTACATCTTACTTCCCTTCCCTTCCCTTCCATCCCTTTCCCTTCCTCATATCGTTTCCTGTTTTACTTCTTTGCCTTTCTCTCTCTTCCATCTCTTCTCTTTGCGATTCCCTTCCCTTCCTCTTCTTTCTCACCTGCCTCCTTCCTCTTCTTCCTCTTCCTTCCCCTCCTCCTCCTCCTCCTCCTCCTCCCCCGTGCTCCATTACTTAACCTTGGCTTCCCACACTGCACGGGTTCATTACGTCATTAATTACTCCTTCAGGTGATTGACTGGGGCCATTAGCGACTCATTAGCGCCGCCGCGGTGTTTGGGAAGGATCTAATCGTGTGTTGCCGCGGAGTGTTGCGGGGCGTTAAAAGAGGAGGAGGAAGGGATTGTGTTGCTTGTTAGTGGTGATGGTGGTAGTGGTGGTGGTGTTTTCTTGTGTTGTTTTGTTTTTTATGTTTTGTTTTTGTTTATTTTTTACTGCCTGTTGTTTTTGTTGTGTTGCAGTGTTTCTCGTGTTGTTGATTTTTGTTTTATATTGTTTTTGTTTCATTTTAATTTCGCATTTTTTGTATATTTCTTGCTTTCGTTCTTCATTCCATCATTTATTCATGCTTTCTTTCCCTTCTTTCTTTCCTGTTTCCTCTGTTTTTATTTTTTCGTATTCTTATTGTTTTTATATTCTTCATTTCTTCACTCATTCGTCCATTTTTTTTCCCTTCCTTCATTCCTATTTTCTTTATCTCCTATTTTTTTTCTTCCGCATTCTCTTCGTATTTTCCTTTTGTTTATCTTTCTTTTCTTCTTTCTTTCCTTCCTTCTTTTTTTTTCTTTCCTTCTTCCTTCCTCTAAACGTCAGTCAAGTCCTTCCCTCACGTCCCTTCTCTCTCCCTCTCCTTCCTCTCCTCTTTATCGCCTCTTTCCTCTCCTCCTTATGTGCTTAACTTGTTTGTGTGTGTCGCTAATTCCTTCTGTTCTCTGCACCCTCTTCTGTTTTATCTCCTTTCTTTTCCTTTTTCTCTTCCCTTTCCTCCTCTTCGTCCTCCTCCTTGTCCTCTTATTCCCGTTTTCTTTTTCGTTTCTCCTCCCCCTCAACTGTCCTCCTCCTCCTCCTCCTCCTCCTCCTCCTCCCTTCGTTGCATTCATTCCTCTTCCCCTCCACCACCACCATCCCCCCTCCTCCTCCTCCTCCTCTTCCTCCTCCTCCTCCTTTATTCCCCTCTCTCTCTACCTCTTCCCTCTATCATTCATTCCTTTTCCCCTCCACCACCACCATCTCCTCCTCCTCTTCCTCCTCCTCCTCCTCCTCCTCCTCCTGCGTCACCTCCTCTTCCTCCTCTCACTCGGCTGCGTCCTGTCTGGCAAGATAAGCTTAAGACAGAACGACTTTTTTTCCCTTGTCTGCCTCTCTTATTCTTCCTCCTCCTCCTCCTCCTCTTCCTCCACAACAGCATCTTCCTGCTTCTCTCTCTCTCTCTCTCTCTCTCTCTCTCTCTCTCTCTCTCTCTCTCTCTCTCTCTCTCTCTCTCTCTCTCTCTCTCTCTCTCTCTCTCTCTCTCTCTCTCTCTCTCTCTCTCTCTCTCTCTCTCTCTCTCTCTCTCTCTCTCTCTCTCTCTCTCTCTCTCATTATTATTATTATTATTATTATTATTATTATTATTATTATTATTATTATTATTATTATTATTACTGTTGTTGATATTCACGTTCATGTTCTACGTGTTCTGATTCTTGTTTTTGTTATTTTCTTCTTTTTCTGATTCACAACAATATGCAAGAAGAGAGAGAGAGAGACAGGAACAAACAAACATTCTGAAACGAGGAAATGAGAGAATGAGAAAAGGGGGAAATGAAGAGAGGAGGAGGAGGAGGAGGAGGAGGAGGAAGAGTACCATTGATGATGAGGAGGGGGGGGGGGGGAAACGTCGACCTAATTGGGTGGTTTAATGCTTGTTGGGGTAATTATCTCTGCGTGTGTCGTGAGAGAGGGTCATTAGGGGTGATTTATGCTGGAAAGTGTGCTTGAAGGGGGGCGAGCGGTGGGGGGGGGGGGATATGAGTGGGATCTGAGTGGGGGGTGCTGAGTGGTCTGCTTCTGGTATGTGCATGGAGTGGAGTGGGCTGTGTGTGTGTGTGTGTGTGTGTGTGTGTGTGTGTGTGTGTGTGTGTGTTGAAGAGAGGTTGAGATTGCTAAAGTGTAAAGGGTTGCATACTCTCTCTCTCTCTCTCTCTCTCTCTCTCTCTCTCTCTCTCTCTCTCTCTCTCTCTCTCTCTCTCTCTCTCTCTCTCCTGTCCTGTCCTGTCCTGTCCTATCCTAACCCTCCTAATTAATTGTTTTCTCTTCTTTTTTTTTTGGCGTTTAATTGTTAGTTTCAAACGTGTCTTTTTTCGTCCATTATTTATTGCCTCGTTGCTCTTTGGTTGCCGTTGTTTGTATGGCACGATTTATATGTCTAGTAATTAATTTGGTTTTATTTTGTTTGTATTATTTGTATTTTTCATGTTGGCTCATCCCTCTCTCTTGCATCACACACACACACACACACACACACACACACACACACACACACACACTACTAATGATTAAAACGATTCTTCATGTGTGTGTGTTCCCTGCTTTTATTGAAATTATTATTATGGCTGTGTTTCTCTCTCTCTCTCTCTCTCTCTCTCTCTCTCTCTCTCTCTCTCTCTCTCTCTCTCTCTCTCTCTCTCTCTCTCTCTCTCTCTCTCTCTCTCTCTCTCTCTCTCTCTCTCTCTTCATTAATCTATTCTTCGTTTCTCTCTGTCTTCCCTTTTTAATATTTTTTTTCCCTTATCGATTTCTGTAATTTTTTCTTTATTTATTTTACACTTACTATTTTTTCTCTTATTTTCCTTATACTCTATCTATCTATCTATCTCTATCTATCTCTCTATCTATTTTTCTATCTATCTATCTATCCATCTCACATGTTTCAATTTTTTTTCACCATTTTTTCGAGTTTTATTTTCTGGGTGGGTGCTGTTTTTTTTTTTTGTGTGTGTTTCATTTGCTATGCCGTGTGTGTTTACCTTGTTCACGCTCGCGTTCTGGCAGGTGACCAATGTTTGGGACTCATCATCCATTCACTTTCCTCTCTCCCGGTTTTTTTTTCCTCAGTTTATTTTTTATATTTTTTTTTTATACGTACGGTTTGTGTTGTCTCTGCTGTTCATGTTTTCACGAATCTGTTCCTTTCAGTCTGTTCCCTCATAATCTCTCCTTTTCCCTATCTTTTTATTTCGTTTTATGTATTTTATTTTCCTTTCCCTCCCATATTTTTCCTTTTCTTCGCTTCCTTTTTTTTTTCTTTCCGTACTTCCTTTTCTCCATTCATGTTTTTCTTCCCTTCCCTGTTTCCATTACCTCTACCCTCTCTCCTCTCTCTTACCTGCCCTTTCTCTTTCTCCTTTCTATCCCCTCTCTTCCCTCCCCTTTCTTACCCTGTCCTCTTCTTCCTACTTCCATTTCCACTACCCTTGTCACCCTCTGCCTTTCCCTTTCCCCTCTCCTCTTTCTCCTCCCCCTCCCCTTCCTCTTTCTTTTCCTCATCCCCCTTTTCTCCCCTTCCTCCTCCCCCTTTCACATTTCCTTCCCTTTCCACTTCCCTTTTCACCCCCTACTTGTCCATTTTCCCCTTCCTCTTCTCCTATTCCACTCCCCTTGTCACATCCCACCTTTCCCGTTTCCTCCTTCTCTCCCTCTCCCCCCTCCCCCCTCCCCCTCCCCCTTCTCACTGCCCGCCTGTCAAACAACCAACTCACAAACTGTTTTTTGCGGGCGCGCGTGTTTGTGTTCCCATCATGTGCTGTTTTGAAATGAGTTTGTGCTTGTGTTTCGCCCTTTGCAACACTCCACTGCGGTGTTTGTTTGTTGTGTGTGTGTGTGTGTGTGTGTGTGTGTGTGTGTGTGTGTGTGTGTGTGTGTGTTACCTGCGCTCTTTTTTTTCTCTCTCTCTCTCTCTCTCTCTCTCTCTCTCTCTCTCTCTCTCTCTCTCTCTCTCTCTCTCTCTCTCTCACCTTTAATTTATATCCCTTCCCACCTTAACGCTTCTGCTGATTGAATATGTAAAGAAACAACAAATGAATGAATGAAAGGATAAGTAAATGGATGAATGAGTGGATGAAGCGATGGGTGAATGAACGAGTAAGGGGATGAAGGGGTGCGCGAATGAATTGTTAAGGGGTGGGAATGGGTGAAGGGGGTCTGTGGGGGGTCGCCTTGTATAATCACCCATTCATTAGTCCCCCACGCGGTAATGTCACCCACTTTTCACCCACGTCCGCTCCCCGACATTGTTTACAGTCATTCAGGATATGAGCGGAGGAGAAAAAGGCCGGAGACACGGTTCGAGTAGCCGTACACCACCACCGCCATCACCACCACCACCACCACCACCACTATCATCACTACCACCACTATCATCACTACCCTCTCCTTTATCCCAAACGTGAGTGGTCTTTTGCAGGTTACTTAACTTTCCACAATTAACTATCAGCTCAGTCCTTAATTAACGAAAGAATATTATTAACTAGTGTAAATAATGTCATTTGCGTTTAATTAAGTGACTCGGTACCTTTGACTACTTTTTAAATACCTTTGTTTTTTTGCGAACTTTCTGCTTTAACGACTTGGTATTTAGTTCAGATGGTACATTTGAATACTTATTAATACCTTTGGGCTTTGCGAACTTTCTAATATAAGGATTTGGTATTGATTCAAGACTACCTTTTATGACCTTTGACTCTTACGAATTTTCTGATCAAATTAGGTTTTTCATTCTCTTTGATATTTAAATGGAAGCTCTCCTGCACTCTTTACAACACACTTTGATCAGTAAATGGAAGTCCAGCTCCTCCCCCCACCGTGTCCCATGTTCTTTAGCTAATTCACCGTCTTCGTCCTCCCTTCTCTCAGTTCCTTATCTTTAAATGGACGCTCGGCTGCATTATGTAAACACTCAGACTAGTAAAAAGTGCAAGTCCCAACAAGTCCAAATCCTCGCCGCCCCGTATCCCATGTTCTTTAACCCCGTTCTCTTATCTGACCGCGATACCGAAGGGGGGACTAAGCTGTGCCCGAGACGCCGCTAAAGCCGACACTTCTTCGTCCTTCTACAATAGTCCTGAGCCTTCTTAGCGGGCGTGTGGTTGTGAGTCCGTGCAGGGCGCCGGGCGGAGGGGATCTGGCCTGTGTTGGGTGTTGGAATCTTTTTCCTGAAGGGAACCTTTAGCTGTGTGTGAGAGCAGGAGTACTAGGAGGAGGAGGAGGAAAAGGAGGAGGATGTTGGTAATGGTGGTGATGATGCTTTTAATGATGATGCTATACCCCCCTCCACTACTACTACTACTACTACTACTACTACTACTACTACTACTACTACTACTACTACTATGGTTTATGTTTGTTAGTATCAGGTTTGTAATGAGAGAGAGAGAGAGAGAGAGAGAGAGAGAGAGGTTATGTTATGCATTATGGAGGAACGTGAAGGAAGTCTTTTTCACACACACACACACACACACACACACACACACACACACACACACACAGCTGAGGGGGCGGAGGGGGGGGAGGGGGTGTCCTGGGATGGTGTGGGTCCCCAGGCTGCAAAAATGAATTAATTGAAAATTATATATTCATAAGTGAGGGTCATTCAACGGCGTGTCGAGTTGCCGAAATATAGTGTGTGTGTGTGTGTGTGTGTGTGTGTGTGTGTGTGTGTGTGTGTGTGTGTGTGTGTGTGTTCGTTTGTTCGTTCATTCCAACCCTCCCCCCCTTCCTCCACCTTGCTTTCCCTCTGCCCCTCTGGTACTCATCTGTGTGTGTGTGTGTGTGTGTGTGTGTGTGTGTGTTCATTCCAGTACCCCCCCATAACTCGCTGTCCCTGTGTCCCTCTAGTACTCCCCTGTGTGTGTGTGTGTGTGTGTGTGTGTGTGTGGTCATCAGCATGCCAGACATGTGTGAGCGTGTGGGTGTAGGGGCGGGTGCACATCCATGTATAGAGGTGCATATGTGCGTGTATGTATGTATGGAAATATGTACGTTTGAAGTGTGTGTATAGGTGTGTGTGTGTGTGTGTGTGTGTGTGTGTGTGTATATTTGCATGTATGCGTATTTAAACCGACTACTATAACCACACATCAAAATAAAAAAATAAAAAAATGAAAGAAAATGAATATAAATCAGATGTGTATGTGTGTGTATTTAAACCGACACTCTAACCAAAGACCAAAATTAAAAAAAGGAAAAATTAAAGAAAAATAAATTTAAATCAGATGCATCTATTCCGCCTGTGCCAAAAAGAGCGGTATAATATGTGACGTGATTAACCCAGTCGAGTATTTCATCATCACGTATTTTATTTAGCATTTACGAATTTTACGTGTGTCTGTCTGCCGGGGCGCTTGAGGGAGGCTGCGGCGAGAGGCGAGGCACTGACATAAACGTTTAGACGGAATCGACTTGGCAACGTTTGTGTGTGTGTGTCTGTGTATGTGTGTGTGTGGAAAGTATTTTGTTGTGTGTGAATGTGTTTGTGTGTTTATTTAAAGAAGTAGATAAATAAAATAAATAAGAGAAGGTTTTGGTCGGAAGTAGGAAAAAGGGGAGATAAAAAGAGAAGGAAAGGATGGAAGTAAAATGATGATAGGAGAGAGAGAGAGAGAGAGAGAGAGAGAGAGAGAGAGAAGGGGTGTTTTTATTAAAGTATAGAGGCGAAATGCAACGTGTTACCATAATGGGCTTTATTATTGCTACTGTTATTGCTCCATCTGTCGCGCGTGATTGTGTGATTGCCAATACTCTTTCTCTCTCTTTCTTTATGGTTAGGGAGACGAAGCACAGACGGACACACACACAGGCAGCGAAACAAAGGATAATGCGAATAATAGCTAAATGCCTGTCATTCGATGTGTCATTTTCAATAAAACCGAGGGAGAACTACAGTTAAGTTTGTCCATGCATGTGGTGAGGATATCGAGGTCACCAAAAGCTTCACCTACCTTGGTATTGTAGCGCATAACAATGGTGGCTCTCACCAGGAAGTCAGTCGACGGAATGGTCTGGCCCACGGTGTTATGGACTCGCTCAGTACGAGTAATGGCGTTGTCGATATCAATGCAGGCGGACAAAGATTCGAATCTCTAAGTTGCTTGTGCTCCCTGTCTTACTGTATGTCTGAGACATGGACACTGAACAGTGCTTTGGATAGGCGTTTCTCTGCCTTCGTACCAAGTGCCTTCGCAGGGTCATGGGGTGGAACTTGGGATGGCTAAGGCAGCTGCGTGGGAGCCTGCTTGAGAGGACTGCCAGGAGTATGGGTGGCGAGTGAGTGAAGCTACTTGCCCCCGGGCGTATGTTCCCCATTAGTTAATTAGAAGGAAACTTGCTAAAAAGGATACAGTCCACCCAAGAAATGTCTTAATGGTGTTGCTCTCGTTTTCTTTTTCTCTGTTGGTTTCTTGTTTCCCTGGAGAGAGAGAGAGAGAGAGAGAGAGTCAGGCTTCGTCCCCCCCATGGTGTCTTGACCCCCAAAAATCCTACACGCGAGGCATTAACAGTCATCATAGGACGTAACTTACAGCTGCCTCCTCCTGCTCCTCCTCCTCCACCCACTTCGTACTCCTTCACCTTCCGGTCTGTCCCTTTCCTTCACTTCTTCCTGGTCATTCTTTCTTCATCTGTATTCCTCTTCACCTTCCTTTTCCTCCTCCTCTTTCTCCTCCTTCCTTCTACCCCCTTCTCCTTCCCCCTCCTTCCCCCTCCCCTCTCCCTTCTCGCTTTCTTCCTCCCTCCTCGTCGTCCTACACTCGCCCCCTGTGCAGGTAATAGCAGTTTACACCTGTCGGGGCGAGGCGCGTTGATTGCAGGTGTGTGGCGCGCCGCCGGTAACGAGGAAATGAATGTGTCGGGATTAGCACATTCCCCGGGTACAGGTAGAGGCGCACGGGTATGACGGCACGACCCCAGGTGACTCCCACGGGCCTCTAGGTAATGCCATTGGTCTCCAGGCAGCTCCCCAGTCCATCAGTAAGTGTCACAGGTTCCCAGGTACCCCCACAGTCTTCTAGGTAATGCCAAAGGTCCTCAGGTGCCCCTAGGTAACAGCCACGAATCCCCAGGTATTCCATTAGAGTACTAGGGTATAGGAGTTCATGGATTAGACTGGTCGGTATTCTCTGACGCGTCTTCCGCCTCTCAAGTCAACTACGTATTACGCCTCTTGCAGACTCCTACGTTCTTATGTTCAAAGGCGGAAAAGGAGATTAATCGGGTTCTCATGAGTGTTTTTTCGCGTTCATGGTACAGAGGAAGGGTCAGATTATTACCAGGGACATAAAACTACCCTTGGAAATGCCCACAACCTCTACGAAAGCCTTAAAATTTGTGTCCTTGGACGTCGAAATATGTTTAAGAATAAGACCCTATATCCTGTCACGAAGTCCTTGTATCTTTGGTTCTGTTCAGGTGCTCTTAACAAGGCGCAGGTGTGTTCTTTCGTGACCCCCATGTACCTACTAGTTAAGGATCGATGTAGTCTCCTGAACCAACCCGTAATAGTGTTTAAGGGCCTAGTACTCTCTTGCAACTACTCGTAATAGTGTTTAAGGGCCTTGTACCTCTTGCAACTACTCGTAATAGTGTTTAAGAGCCTTGTACTCTCTTGCAACTACTCGTAATAGTGTTTAAGGGCCTTGTTCCTCTTTAATATCGAAGTACATGACCTGGAACCCATTGAAGAGGTATTAAGTCCCCTCCTGTCCCTCAATCCCGTGTACTTTCTCGAGGCTCTTGTGAATGCCGTTTATGCGAGGGTGTGTATTGTCTCTTGATCCTAAGTGTTTATTCAAGTACTCCTTCAAGTGGTATTTGATCCCCTCTCCTTCACTCCCTGCTTTCTCACGTCATCCTTATCTCCCTCTTTCTCTCTCTCTCTCCCTCTCTTTCCCCTTCCTCTCCATCTATCTCTTCCTTGCATATCTCATCATACATGTTCCTCTTTTTCCTTTCCTCCCTTCTTCCTTCCTCCATTTCTTCCCTCCCTTCTTTTCTTATTGTTCTCTTTCTTTTATTCCTCCATCTGTCCTCTTCCTTACCTCTCCCTCCCTCTTTCCCTTCCATATTGTCTTTCTTTCCTCCATCTCTCCCTCCTTTATCTGTTTCACCTTACCTCTTCCTTCCGTTCCTCCCTTCTCCCACCTGTCCTTCCTTATTTTCTCCCTTTTATCCCTCCCTGACTCCTCCATCTGTCCCTATCTCCCTTTACCTCTCCATCCCTCCCATTATCTCTCCTTCCCTCCTCCTACCTTACCCTCCCTGCACCTACCTCTCCCTCCCTTCTCCCTCCCTCCTTCATCCCCTCCTTCAGCCATCATTATGTCACCGCCTAATAAAAGTAAGGATCGCGCCCGTGGTCTCGTGCGGATATTAAACGGATATTCCCGCCGCGGCCGAGGCTAATATTCGGCGGCCGAGGACCTGATTTGCATACTCAAGCAGACCAAACTTTCTCATTTTTGTTGCCAGAAGCGTGAGGTTGAGGGGGGGAGGGGGGAGGGGGAAGGGGAGTGAGAGGTTGGCTTATTACAGGGAAACTCACTCACTCTTCCCTCCCTTCCTTCCCCTCTTCCCCTTCCTCCTCCTCCTCCTGGTGTTCTACTACTACTACTACTACTACTACTACTACTACTACTACTACTACTACTACTACTACTACTACTACTACTACTACTACTACTACTTCCATCCTCTTCCTCTTGTCTTCCTCCTCCTCCTCCTCCTTCGTTGTGTGCTGGGCGTGGCAAGCGAAAGACTGTTCGTATTAGGAAATAGTAAAATAAGAGGAAAGATTAATGATTCGGGGAAGTAAGGAAAAAAAAAAAGGTAGACAGAAAGGGAAGGAGAGGAATGACGGAAGTAAAAGGAGGAAAGAGAAAGATGAGGTGGAAAAGGGAGGTAGGTAAAAAAAAAAAAAAAGAAAGCAGTATAATAATAACAATAAAAATAACAAAAGAAAGAAGGAAGAATATGACGGTAATTTTTCTTTTGTAACTTCATGGAGAAAAAAAAAATAGAGGAATGAAAACTAAAAATAATGAGTTCAAATCTTCCTCCTCCTCCTCTTCTTTGATTACATGTTGAGACGAGACGGAGAAGAAAAATGTGAGTGTGACGTGAAGACAAGAACTGATGAAGGACGAACGACAGGGCAAGGAGGGTGGGAAGGGGGGGGAGGGGGTGAAGAAAAAAACGAAGGAAATGGTGCAGAAGAATATTAATAGATGGTTGGTGAAGACGTGAAGAAGGGGAGTGAGATAAAAAATAAAAATGTCAAGAAGGGAAAAGAGGAGAAAGAAGAGGAAAACAGGAGGAAAATAAGAATAAGAATGAGAGAAAAAGGATGAAAAGAAGAAAACAAAGAAGAGAAAGGTAATTAGTAGCAGGAAATGAAAGAGAAAATGAGAGAAAGGGAAAGAAGAGAATGACAAGACGAAGAGAAAGAAGAAAGAGACAGTTATGAAAAGGAAAATAAAGAGTAAATGAGAGAGAGAGAGATGACAAGCAGAAGGAAAAGAAGAAAAAATATAAAGAATAGGAAAGAAAAGAAAACAATGAGAGAGAGAGAGAGAAATATAGAAATACAGCTAAACGGACCGTCCCCAGAGCGAGATGGGGCGAGGAGGTTGAGGCTCAGAAGACCATCTCACGCCTCGTTACCCGGAGGAGGAGGAGGAGCAGAAGAAGAAGAAGAAGAAAAAGGAGAGGAGGAAGAAGAAGAAGAAGGAGAAGCGGAAGAGCAAAAAGAAAGAAAGCAAAAGCAAAAGAAAAAAGAGAAAAAAAGCTGAAGAAGTAGAAGCTGAATAATAATAATAATAATAATAATAATAATAATAATAATAATAATAATAATAATGATAATAATAATAAGAAAAAGCAGAACAAGAAAAAAAAAAGGAGTAGGAGGAAGGTAAAACACAACAACAACAGTAACGAAAACAAGAACGATAAGAAGCAAGAGAAAAAATAAAGAAAAAAGAGAAAAAAAGAAAAAGAAAGAAAATGAAAAAAAACCCCAGCAAATTAAAAAGGAATAATTGAGGCGTCGCGAGAAAAAAAAATCTGATCACTACGTAATAATTCACCTTCTTTGTATATTGCACGAACAACAACAACAGCATCAACAACAACAACAACAACAACAACAACAACACCACCACCACCACCACCACCACCAACAACAACAACAACAATAATATAGAAATGAAATGAGCGAAAGAAGGAAAGGAAGAATAAATAAATGCATAAACAGAACCAGAGAAAGCCAGCACCTTCATATCTCACTTCCTCCTCCTCCCCTTCCTCTTCCTCTTCTTCTTCTTCTTCCTCCTCCTCCTTCCTCCACGTCTATCATTCCTTCTTTAGCCATGTTCTGATAACGGGTGTCACTTCCTCCTCCTCCTCTTCTTCCTCCTCCTCCAGTTTTCTTCTTCTTTTTCTTCTTTTCTTCTTCTTCTTCTTCTTCTTCTTCTTCTTCTCTTTCCTCCTCCTCCTCCTCCTCCTCCTCCACCTCTTACCTTCTCCTCCTCCTCCGTCTTCCTTCCTGACGTGAGGGTGATACAAAGAGGAAAGTTACCTGCCCTGATATATCTTTACCTGGACTGCAGCTAAAGAAAGAGAGGCGGAATGGAGACACGGGCGAAGAATACAATGGTGACGGAGGAGGAGGAGGAGGAGGAAGAGGGATGATGGAAGAGGAGCAAGAAAACATAGATAATACAATAAGCTGAGGAAGATGCAAGATTGAGGATTATAAAGAGGAGAAGGAGGAGGAGGAGGAGGAGGAGGAAGAATGAGAGGAAGGAAAGAAAGGAATACTGATAAGACTGTACACACACACACACACACACACACACACACACACACACACACACACACACACACACACACACACACACACACACACACACACACACAGAAAAAAAGGCGTTTACAGGTATATATATAATGAAGAAGAAAGAACAGGCACGGACAATAAATCAAGTGAGATGGATGATATTAATAGATTAGAGACAGAAGAAAGTGGATGATTGGTTGACTCTGGATGGTGGATGAGAGAGTGAGGTGGATGATAAGCAGATTGACTAAGAAGGGAGGGACGTGGGTGGAGGGATGGGGGGATAAGTGGATGGTGGATGAGAGAGTGAGGTGGATGATAAGCAGGTTGACGAAGAAGGGAGGAACTTGGGTGGAGGGAGGGAGGGATAAATGGATGCAATCTCTCCCTTCTCTCTCCCTCCCTCTCTCTTTAAGTGGATCTGATGTTCGGTAAGGCTCTGGATGCTAAAAGGAGGGTCGGTAGGCGTGTCATGTATAGCCACTGGGGAGAGTCATCTAATGGGGAGACCCTGTAGATATGGGTGTCTCTCTCCCCTACTCCCCTTCCCCCGCTCTCTTTTTTCTCTCTTTCTCTGTTTCTGTCTCTGTCTCTGTCTCTCTCTTTCTCTTCTATTCAGTTATTCATTTTTTTCTTTCCTCTTTTTATTCTTTGCTTTGTTCTTCATTCTTCTTTCTCTTTTCTTTCCTTCTTTTCGTTCTTTCCTTCTCTCTCTCTCTCACATCTATTCATTCATTCATTCATTCTTTTTTATTTTACTTCTCTCTCTCTCTCTCTCTCTCTCTCTCTCTCTCTCTCTCTCTCTCTCTCTCTCTCTCTCTCTAAAATCATTACGTGACCCCTTCTGACTCCCTCAACCCGGATATGAGAAAAAAAAAAAAAAAACTCGCTTCGTAACTCATCCTATTTCAGAGAGAGAGAGTGAGAGAGAGAGAGAGAGAGAGAGGGGGGGGGGGATATCACCTGCTTCACCCAGTCTGTCTGTCCCCCATCTCGTATCTCTCCCATTATGTCAGGGGGGATTATAGTGTAGGGGGGATGGGGGTGGGGGGTGTAGTGGGGTGAGGGAGGGATGGGGTCGGGGCTATTAAAGGGTGGGTGTAGGGTGGGGGAGGGGTGGGGGTTATTGGGAGGGGGGGGTGTAGGGGGAGGGAGGGAGGGGTGGGGTGGGGTATGTTTGAGTGGGGGGGTTAAGGATGATGGAGGGAGGGGTGGTGTCGGGGATCTTGGGGGGTGGGTGGGAGGAGTGATGGGGTGTGTGTGTAGAGGGGGAGGGGTGTTGGGGTGAGTAGGATTAAGTTTCTTCAATAATTTCAATCTTTTTTGTTATATTTTTTGAGGTGATATCTTCTTTGACCTCTCCCTCTCTCCCTCTCTTAATCTTCCTCTTTTATATAATTTTTCCGTCTTCAGTAATTTCCATCTTTTATGTTACAATTTTTGGGTAACATCTTTGACCTTTCTCTCGTTCTCTATCTCATCTTCCCTTCTCCATTTCACCGTGTTCATAGATATCAAGTTTATTTCATCTGATTTTCTCTTCAATAATTTCCATCTTTAACTCTTACAATTTTTGGGTAACTTCTCCTTTGACCTTTCTCTCGTTCTCTATCTCATCTTCCCTTCTCCTTTCCGCCGTGTTTATAGATGTCAAGTTTAGTTCATCTGACTTACCTCTTCGCTAGATTGGAGATGAACTACAAAGGATATATATTAATTTTCTTTGGGGCAAGTGTCTTTAAATTTGATATGCATTAAGTATTTCCTGTGTGTATTTTTTCGCCAGTCCTTTGCTCTCCTCATCTGTCATTTAATTTCCTTTGTTCGTCGTTAATCACTTCCTCCTTGTTTTCTCTAATTTGATTGCCCTTTTAAGAATTACTCCGTCATACTCTTGTTTCCTCCCCTCTCCTCTCCTCTCCTCTTCTTTCTCTCCTTTCCCTTCCTAGCTCCTTTCCTCTCCTCTCCTTTCCTTTCCTCTCATCTGCCTTCCTCCTTTCCTCTCCTTCTTTCCTCTCCTCTTCCTCTCCTTTCCTTTCCTTTCCTCTCCTCTCCTCTCCTCTGCCTTCCTCCTTTCCTCTCTTTTCCTTTCCTTTCCTTTCCTCTCCTTTTCCTCTCCTCTCCTCTCCTCTCCTCTCCTCTTCTCCCTTCTCCCTTTCCTCTTCTCGACTCTAACTCCTCCATCTTTGCTCCTCTTTTTCCTCATTATTTATCTCTTTTTCTGCCCTCTCTTCTCTCTTCTCTCTTTCACCTTCTCCTCGACTCATATTCTCCCTCTTCCTCCCTCTACTTTTTTCTTCTCCTACCCTATTTTCACCTCTCCTCAATCGTCCTTCCCTCCTTTCCCTCCTCTTCGCCTCGTCTTCTTTGTCTTCCCTATGTTATTCTGTCCCCTCTCCTCTTTTTCCCTCCTCTCCCTCCCCTCGTCCCATGTCCCGTAATCATCCACTTTGCCCCTGAAATCGTAGTAGCAGCATTAAACCTTCCCGCCCGGACAGCGCACACTTGATCCGCGCAGGTAATTGGGCGGCATTCCCAGGTGTCACAAGGTAGCTAACGAATGGCCCTCCAGCTGTCGTCTCCCTGAATTATGAAACGCAATGGCTAAAGCGACAGGTAAATTAGGAACAGGTGAGCGAGTTTATGCCGTGTCACCTGAGCCCCAGAATGCTTTAGCTCTCTCTCGCTCTCTCCCTACCTGGGTGGACATATTAGCGTGGTGTAACTCAGGTGTGTGTGTGTGTGTGTGTGTGTGTGTGTGTGTGTGTGTGTGTGTGTGTGCTGTTTGTGCTTATGATTTTGTCTTTTGCAACCCTTCTTTTTTTCTTTCTTTATTTCCTTCTCTCTCGGTTAACGGTACTTTCTTAAGCGTGTGGGAACGGTACATTTCTCTCTCTCTCTCTCTCTCTCTCTCTCTCTCTCTCTCTCTCTCTCTCTCTCTCTCTCTCTCTCTCTCTCTCTCTCTCTCTCTCTCTTTTTCCATTGATTCCTGTCTTCATTTTTTTCTTCCTTCTCGTCTTTATCAAGTTTATCTCTTCTTCACGGGTCACTTAAGCTCATCAGCCAGCGCTAGCCCCCCCCCTCGCCCCCTCCTATCCCCCATCCCCCTCCCCTCTTGCGGTGTTAAAGGTAAGGTCTCTCTTTTTGTATTGTGTGGTAACGCTCAATAATATATTTTTCTTTATTATGTATGTTTTATTTTGTTTTTGGTGTTTTTTTCATTTTTTGTCTGAATGTTTTTTTTATAACAGCCTTTTTTTTTCTTGCTTTTCTGTGTTATATGTTTCTATATATTAAAATGTCTACCTGTTCTTGTTTCATTTCGTTCTTTTATCTCCTCTTTTCTCTCTCATTTCTCTTCCCCTTCTTATCTCTTCTATTTTGTCTTTCTTCTTTCTGTTCTTTCATTTCCCTTTTTTCTATTTTCTATCTTCATTTTTCCTATATTTTTCCTTTATCTTCTCTTTCGTATTCATTTTCATTAGTCTTTCCTTTCCCATTTCCCTTTATTTTCTTATCTCTCCTATTTTGTCTTTCTTCTTTCTCTTCTTTCATTTCCCTTTTTTTTTATTTTACATCTTCATTTTTTCCTATATTTTACGTTTATCTTCTCTTTTGTGTGCATTTTCATTAGTCAGATCACATTATACACACTTCTCTAACTCCCTTATTTTCCGAGAGATGGCGTGACGGGGAGAGAGAGGGAGAAAGTGCAAGAGGTGTCCTTATCATAACAATCCATTATTCACGGATCACTACATCTCATCAGCCGGCTGTAGTGGCCTTTCTCCCTAATCCGTCAGGTCCCATTAGCTAGTCATCACCTCGAATCAGGACCCACCGAAGCACATCAGCCAATCACCTAATCACCGCCATTGATCAGAACAGTCCTCGAATCCATCCTTCTCTTCCTATAACTCCGCCAGTACAGTGTTGAATGCCTCGCCCTGAATCATCACGGGGAGTTCATCGTCTCCACCCTCTCGAGACCCTCCTTCTCTTGATATTGCTCAGCCTATAACAGTTTCAAATGCTTCTTGCCGAATAGTCTTAAGGAATTTATCGTTCCCACCTCCATTTTAAGGTTATCCAAGCCTGTAGGTAAAGCTAGCGGGAAAAGAGAAGTTGTTTAAGGGTAATATTATAGGGGGGACTAATTAAGAACAAAAAGGGATTGGTAATTGTGATTTTTGCTGCCTTGCTTTAAGAAATTGCTAATAGAATGCGATACACTGCCACCCAATAAGATTTACCACATATATAGTTATCTGAATCACCAATCACAAGTTCCTATGTTGAAATCCAGCACGGAACTTGGCCAGCGTTCTTGCTTCTTCATTAAGTGGACATAGCACCTTCCTAACCTAACATCTAATAATCCAATTTGAACTACTGATTATATTGTTACCTGAAACGCCAATCACAGCTTCTAATACTGAAGTCTGACACTAAACTTAGCCACCCCTTTATGAAATAGGACATACTTCGATAGAGCAACAGCTAACTAACTACCCAATAAGAACTATCGATTAGCGAGTCACCCACACCTCTTCGCCAATCACATGCCTCACGGCGCGCAATACTCAAATCCGGCCTGAAACTCGTTAGCCAATCTCCGCACGGCTTTATAAAAAATCGGCGCGGCATATCGGCCAATCGGAGGCTGAGTTAAACACCCGCCAGTATCCAATCACGGCGGCCCTCTCTTAATTTCACGCCTCACCTGCGATGGCGCGGCACAGGTATATGGCCAGGTGGAGCCCTTACCTCAGGAGCCACACCCCTGACACGCTACACCTGCCCCACCCTCCCTGCGACCACCCTCTAAGCACCCTATCACCCTAACACTAACACCCTTACGCTTTTGACATACCAACACTGTCCCTCCCCGTACTCCCCCGACCATCTTTACACCGTAGTACTAACACTCACATTATCCCCTACACCCATATAACACCACCACTGCCCTCCCTTTCCATGACCACCCTTAAACCGATACACTAACTCACACTAACACCCTTGCATTAACACCCTCACCCCCTTAACACACAAGCACGCCACACCCACGGACTAACAGAGGGAACAAAAAACTTCAACTCCTTGCATTGAATCCATTATATCGAAGGGGTTTGCTTTTCAAGGGCCCATATTCATTCAGAGTTTGTATATTTGTTTAGAAGACTTTAAGAGCACTGATTCATTCGAAGTATATGTTTTTTTTACGGTAAAGGTGGCAACTCAAGGGCAAAAAATAAATTAAAAACACACACAAAAAAACTCTCTAAGCATTGCTCCTATGAAAGAAAGTAGAGATGGATTTGAATAGAGGAAGGTGTGAGGGTCGAGGAACACGCTATGAAGGAGTCTATAGTATAAATGAAGGAAGGTTTGAGTGTTAGGGGGATACGATTTTCCGGGCATAGCTTCGTTCAAAGAGCTCGTGGTATAAGTAGAGAAAGGTGTGAGGGTCGAGGAAAACATTATCAAGGAGTCTATAGTATAAATGAAGGAAGGTTTGAGTGTTAGGGGGATACGATTTTCAAGGCGTTGCTTCGTTCAAAGAGCCTGTGGTATATAAATAGAGGAAGGCGTGAGGGTCGGGGGCTATAATTAAGGGGAGACTGTCCATAATACGTCCGTCCGGGAAGGAAATAGGGAGAGTTTAAAAATAATCTTCGTAATTTATCGTCTGCCACCCCCGGTTTTGGTGTACATAAGCCTATAGGTGGAAATAGAGGGAGGAAGGGAAGGTTTTTAAGTGGTAAAGAGGGGCTGAAGAAGAGGATGAAGAGGCACTGAAGGAAAGGCAAAGAAATAGAGAGGAAGAAAATACTGAGAGGAGTCGAAAAAAGAGGAAGAGGAAGGAAAGCGAAGAGAAGGAAATGAAAGGGAAAGTTAAAATATATTGTGAGAGAAATTGCGGCAGGAAGAGGAAGAAAAGCGAAAGGAAGGAAAGGGAACAGAAAGGAAGAAAAAAAGTATCGTAGGAGGAATGGAAGGAGGAAAAGAGAAGAAAAGCAAAATGAAGGAAAAGAAACTGAAAGAAAGAAAAACAACAACAACATCGAAGAAGGAAAAGGAAGTAAAAGGAAGATAAGGAAACAGAAGGGAAAAATCGTGGAAGTAGACGAAGGAGGAAGAGGAAAAGACAACGAAAGGAAGGAAAGGAAAGAGGAAAAAAAAATATCGTTGGAGAAATCAGAGGAGGAAAAGGAAGAACAGCGAAAGGAAAGGAAAGCAACGGAAACAGAAAAAAGAAAACATAAGAGAAAACACATTAGGAGGAAAATAAAGAAAAGGAGGAAATGTTGTAAGCCTGGAACCAGTAAAACGCTGCAGAAAGAAGAAAAAAGAAAAGAAAAACACAACAACACATCGCATGAACACGAGTAATATTAGGAAGGAAAGAAAACGAAAAACGAGGCGGGAACTACGTTAATAAATACTTGAAGCACGAAAGGAAAAAAAGAAAAAAAGAAAAGTGAAAGAAACGGCAAGAAAACCCACCATTACACACCCCATTACACACACACACACACACACACACACACACACACACACACACACACACACACACACACACACACACACACTTTTGTTTCCCTAATTCTTGCACCTCTCCCCATTCCTTCCCCATTCTTACCCTTTCCATATTTCCTTTTTTGCCCTTTCCCATTTCCCTAACACCCCCTCATCTTCCCTTCCTCCCCCATTTAGAAGCAGCGAGTAGCAGGCTTTTTTTTTATTTTTTTATTTCCCTTTTTTGTGCCCTTGAGCTGTCTCCTTTGTTGTAAAAAAAAATACTTCCCTTTCCATATCTTTATCTTATCACCCATTTCCCTTTACCATATACCATTTTTTTTCCTATCCCTCTTCCCCTTCCCTTTATCCTACACTTGTTAACATATTCCTTTTACCAAATCCCCTAATTCTTCCACTCTCCCCCCTCTCTTCCCCTGTAACAGTTTTTTCCCCTTCCCTTGTATCCTCAACTCAATCTAACCAAAACCAAACCTAACCAAACCTAACCTAGCCTATTCAAACCTAACCTAACCTAACCAAACCTAATCTTACCACACCCAACTAAACCTAACCTAACCACACCCAACCAAACCTAACCTAACCTAACCTAACCAAACCAAACCTAACCTAACCTAACCAAACCTAACCTGACCTAAACCCCAACCAAACCTAAACCCCAACCAAACCTAACCTAACCAAACCCAACCAAACCTAGTCCAACTCAACCCCTTCCCTTAATCATTTATCTTTACCAGACATCCAAACGTTTCCCCTTTCTCTCCTCCCCTTCCCCTTCCTCATAAGAAATCCCTTTCCCCCAATATACTCAAGACCTCAACTCATTAACATAACAAATATCCCGAACTCTTCCCCTTCCCTCTTTTCCCCTCCCTCATAACACTTATTTCCCCACATCATCACCGACACAGGAGGAGGAGGAGGAGGAGGAGGAGGAGGAAGGGTAACAGTAGCTATTCAAGACTCGCGTTATTTACAAGCACGTTGGCGGCCGTCGATCTGCGTGAACGAGGCCAAATCACAGTCATCCAGCGCGCGTCGAGGTGCTGTTCAGACGTGCACATTTTTCAATAAGCCACCGACAGCGTGACGCGAACGACCTGCCACTGGACACGCGAGGAAGGGAGGAAGGAGGAAGGAGTAGAAGTGAAAGAAAGTGTTGAGGTTGTGGAGAACGACATAGTAATAGAGGACGCAATGAAGAAACGAAGGGAAGGAGGGAGGGAAAAGGAAGACGGGGTGAGGAGAAGAAAGGAGAGAGAGTGTTGAGGTGGTAGAGAACGACATACTTAAGGGATTGCAGTGAAGACGCCGATGGAAAGAAAGGGGAAGAGATAGGAAACAAGAAGGAAAGAAAGAGGAAGGGACAGGAAGGAAGAGTTATAGAAGAAGGCACAGAGAGGATAAAGACGGCTTTGGGGAATAGAGGGAGAAGAGAAGAAAGGAATGTATGGAGAGACATGGAATAGTGGACAGTGATAATAATGGAGAGGGAGGAAAGGGGGGATTGATAAGGAGAGATAAGGTAGATGATTACATGTATGAATGGGAATGATTGAAGAAAAGAAGTGAGGGAAGAAAATGAGAAGGAGGAGGAGGAGGAGGGATTTACACTCACAACAGACCTTTACAACACAAATTTAGTAACATTCAGGCCATCGTTTTACATCCTGACTGTGCCACAAACATAAGGAGTCGGCTTGTTAAGTTCTGCGTGCGTTTCTGAATCTCATACACTCCTACGAACGACGCTTCCCCTTTCTTATAACACGCAGTACCTCCATTCGCTCACTCTACCGCCTTTCTTTATGGCGAGGAAACACACGAGGACCGTCACTGCAGCCCCTTTCTCTCCTCGACCAAAGGGACCCACGAGTACTTCCCCCATTCTCTTACCTATTTATTTATTCACTTCCTAATAACCTAACAAACTTAAGCACTAACAAATTGACATACTTTTTTACTTACTTATCTACCTACATACATACATACTTACTTGTTTACTTGGGTACTAACAAATTTACAAGCTTACAGACCTACTTACGTACTTTTAAACTTACTTCCAAGCTAACAAAATTATTAACACTTACTAACTTACTCTTTACTTACAAACTAACTAATAAACTCCCTTCCTTCTTTCCTTCCTTCCTTCCTTCCTTTCTTTCTTTCTTTCTTTCTTTCTTTTTCTTTCTTCCTTCCTTCCTTCCTTCCTTCCTTCTTCCCTTTCTTACCGTGTAGCCTAAACGAAGCAAGACCAAACTAACGATGCTCTCAACGAAGCGTGGTTATTTTTTCCTTCAGGTTAATGGCACACCTTTTTCCCTTCATTTTTCACCTGCACACAGATACCACAACCTCTTCCTGTAGTGTACTAATAGAGCATCGCTGAACGAGCTTCCCGTGTAGCGTAAACGAAGTGTGACGATTTTTAAGCCTAGACTCCTGTGAAGTTATTTGTGGAGCGTATTCTGAGACGCTGTCGGCGCTCACAACTACTATTTTTTAAGTCCACAAAATAAGATTACTTGGGTTCTCACGAGTGCTTTTTCACATTGACGGTGTAGAAGCCTTGTCAGAGTATCACTAGGCTCATAAAACTACCCATGGAACCACCCCTTACCCCCCTCATATACTCAAACGCTCTCTTTCGGCGCTCACAACAACTATTTTTAAAGGTCACAGAGGAGCTTAGTTGGGTTATCATTTGTTTTTTTAAATCACGTTCATGGTGCAGAAGCCATGTCAAACTATCACCAGTCTCATAAAACTACCCATGGAATCCCCCACCCACCCATATACAAAGGAGATTAGTTGGGTCCTACTTCTCATGAGGGTTGTTTCACGTTCATGGTGTAGAAGCCTTGTCAAACTATCACCAGTCTCATAAAACTACCCATGGAAATACCCACACAACCTCTACAACAGCCTTACCAGATTTCCATGTGTGGGTGTGTAAGCTTCGAAATGTTTGAGAATATGGGTCAAAGAAGCATTACCCACTCTCTTATTACAACTACCCATGGAAATACCCACACAACCTCTACGAAAGCCTTACTAGATATGCGTGTGTGGGTGTGTAAGCTTCGAAATGTTTGAGAATATGGGTCAAAGAAGCATTACCCACTCTCTTATTACCCACCCACAACAGCCTCCAGTGAAGCCTAGAAAAAAAAGTCTCATTAGTCCGTACTTACGCCAAAGCCTCCGCGACGAGCCTCCTACCTCCATCTGTCTCCCTGTCTGGCGCGTAATAAGCTTAAAGTACAGCACAAACGAGGCGTATAGAGTCAGCTGTGTGTCCCAGCCATTTACAATACACACACATACATATTCTTTTTATACTTGAATGGAAGCGACTCAAGGGCAAAAATAAAATAGGAAAATAAAACGCCCGGTTGTTCTGCTCCTCCAAGGGCAAAAATAAAACAGGAAAATAAAACGCCCGGTTGTACTGTTCCTCTACGGTCAAAAATTAAAAGGGAAAAATAAAAAGCTGCTCCTACAAAATTTAACCGAAAGAGGGTAAAAAATCGAGGTGTCTTGTTACTACTCTCTTGAAAGCGTTGAAGTCGTAGACAAGAGGAAGAGCTTTATTTATTTATTTATTTATTACATACTTCGTTGCATCTGCCGGTTTAACATCATCTTCATATCTTCCCATTTTTTTTA
Organism: Eriocheir sinensis; assembly: GCF_024679095.1. Taxonomy (NCBI): domain Eukaryota; kingdom Metazoa; phylum Arthropoda; class Malacostraca; order Decapoda; family Varunidae; genus Eriocheir; species Eriocheir sinensis. The sequence continues at coordinate 16,255,519 of NC_066541.1, read as the reverse complement.
TATGGAGCAACAACATGATTAACAAAAGACAAACAACTAAATTAACAAGCTGAAGAAACAAAGGAAAAGCAAGAAAAACAAACTGAGACACAACATGATTAGCAGAAGAGATACATTAGACTGACAAGATAAAGAAGACAAAATAAACAGAGTAAACAAATCAAACAAAATAAACGATAAAAAATAAAGGTAAGATAAAGAAGACAAAATAAACAGAATAAACAAATCAAACAAAATAAACCATAAAAAATAAAGGTAAGATAAAGAAGACAAAATAAACAGAATAAACAAATCAAACAAAATAAACGATAAAAGATAAAGATAAGATAAAGAAGACAAAAAATAAAGAGTAAACAAATCAAACAAAATAAACAATAACAGATAAAGATAAGATAAAGAAGACAAAAATTAGAGTAAACAAATAAAAAAAAATGAAAAAAAATAAAGTAAATAGGATAAGAAAGTCAGATATTAAATAGATTAGACAAAATAAATAATAAAATACAGTTGATATGATAAACAAGATAAACACATCAAACAAAAACAAAATAAACAAACAACATAAACAGGACCACCAAATTATCGCCTATATAAAGGGTCGCCTCTAAACAGCCTCCCTCCCCCCATCCAGGTGTGTTTATTTACCTTTCAGCTGAGTAATTAGAGCGTAATGGCCCTCACCAGGTATTCTCAGGCCGAGCCATTTACCTGGACGCTATGAGGGAGATAAGGAGAGGAAGGAGAGGAAGGGAGGGAGGGAAGAGAGGGAAGTGGAGGCCGACCCGCAGTTTCTATACACGGCTCTAAGTGGAGGGAAGGAGGAATGAGTTAATAGGAAGGATTAATATGTGGAGGTAAGGAGAGGAGAAGGGCGGTTAGTGGTGGTGGAGGAGGAGGAGGAGGAGGAGGAGGAGGAGGATAAAGGGAAAGGGTTGGAGGGAAGGAGGAGAGAGGTGGAGGAAAGGATGTAAAGAAGATGGAGGGAAGAAGTGTGGAGAGAAGGACGATGGGTGATGAAGGGAAGGAAAATAAAAGGAGAAAAGGAGGGAAACTGAGGGAAGAAGAGGGAAGGGAAGGAGAAGGATCATGATAAGAGATGGAAATGGAGAGAGGAAGGGAGGGAGAAAGAGAATGGAAAAAGGAGGAAAACTAAGGAGAAGGATGATAAGAGATGAAGGGAAGGAAAGATAATGGAAGGAGGAGGAGGTAAGGAATGGAGAGAGAGGTCTAGAGGGAAGGAAGGAGAGAGGAGAAGGACGATGATAAGACATGGAGGAAAGGAAGATGATGGAAGGAAGGAAGGAGACTGAGTGAGGAAAATATAGGAGTGAATGGGAGAAGGATAATAAGAGATGGAGATGGAAATGGATAGGAGGGCAGGAGAGAGAGAAAGGGAAAGTCAGTGGTGGAGGGCAGGAGGTAACGAGGTGACTTCCATCCAGGTGAGGGCGGGGGGGGGGGGCGGGCCGGAGGGGTTTACCTGTTCATAATTAATGCCGCGTTGAATGGCCTGCCCACCTGTGTACTTACCGGGACTCTCGCTGAGGAGGAAGTATATCTCGAGTGATTTCCTCTTTATTAGGGGCTGAATAGGCTGGAGGTTCTGTTCAGGCCTATGGGATTATTTTTTCCTTATTTTTTCTTCATTTCTAGATTCATTATTATTTTTTTGTATTCTTTTCTTTTCACTTCTCTACTTAGTTTTGCCGTTTTTGTTTTCTTTATTTTTTCATTTTTTCTTTTTCTTTTCTTTCCTTTTTATTCACTTTACAGGCTATTTTTTTTCTTTTTCTTTTTCTTTCTTATTCTTTTTCTCTTTTCGTTACTTCTATACTTTTTTTTCTTTTTTATTCTTTCTCTTTCGCTTTCTTTTCCGTTTTTTACACACACACACACACACACACACACACACACACACACACACACACACACACACACACACACACACACACACACACCTCTAACAACAACAACACGAAATCAACCCATTCATTAAAATACACACCTGATTTTTTTCCCTTCCTTCAAAGTGTGTATACAGTATTTTCCCTTGACTGTCACACGGCCCACTTCCCTTTTTTTTCTCATTTTTTTCCGAACGTGAGAGGATCTGGTGGAGGTGGTGGTGGAGGTGGAAGTGGAGGTGGTGGTGAGTCCGCTTTCCTCACCTCACTCACCCTCCATCTGGCGTTGAAAGAGCACATGACTTCGCCTCACCTGGGCAACGAAAGAAAAAAAATACAGGTGACTATATTTAATTTCTTGAGAGCACAGGTAGACAGACAGACGGTCAGAGGAGGGGAGGTGAAGGAAAGGAAGGAGAAGAAAAATTAATGTTTGGGTGGAGAGAGGAGAGATTGAATGAATGAATGAAGGAAGGAAGGAAAGGTGAATGGGAATGCTAGATGAAGGAGGAAACGAGTAGAGAGAAGGAGAGATGAAGGAAAGGAAAGACAAGGGGAAAAAACTGAAAAAGAATGGAAGATTGGATGAAGGGATGAAGAAAAGAAAAGTGAATGTTAGTAAGAAACGAAGAAGGAGGAAACGAGTACAGAGAAGGGAATTTGAAGGAAAAGAAAGGGAGAAAAAAAGTACCTGAAAAAGAAAGGTGAATGTTAGCCGGAAATGGCGAAGCAGGAAATGAAATCACGAAGAGGAAGATACAAAACCGGAGAATGAAGAGAAAGCTTAAAATACAGGAGGAAGTAGAAACACATAAAAAAAAAAACATACCAAACACTACAATGAGCAACGCAAAATCAAATGAAGCACAATGAGTTCAAAAATAGAGTAAAGAGTAAAGGGAAAGCTGAAAGAGTTAAGAGAACGCTTGTAATACGGCAAGGAAGTAGAAACACACACACAAAACACATACAAAACACCACACAAAAATCAAATGAAACACAAGGAGTTAAAAAAGTATAGAGTCGAGGGAAGTAAAGGGAAAGTTAAAAGAGTTAAGAGAACGCTTGTAAAAGGGGCGAGGTACTAGTAGAAACACACACACAAAACACATACAAAACACCACAATGAGCAACACAAACGCCAAGCACAACACACAAACAACACAATCAGCCGCCGGACACAGTTTGGCTGAGCGTCAGATACAATTTCGGGTCCGGTCCAGCTCGGCTCAATATGAGTTATCCCGCCTGGCTGCGATGACCCCAATTTCGGCTGCAAGTAATATTGGTGGAGTTAATAGTGAGGCCTCTGCACCACCACCACCACCACCACCACCACCACGGAAACTCGGACATACACGTTTATTTCAACTCCACTAACGCTAGCAACAGTACCACCACCACCACCACCATCACCACTAACAACATCACCATCATCACCACCATCACCACTACCACCACCACTACCACCCATCACCACCACCACCACCACCACTAACGACAACATCACCACCATCATTATCTTTTCCTCCTCCTCCTCCTCCTCCTCCTCCACCTCCTTATCATACCTATCATCTCCTCTTCTTCCACCTCCTTACTTCATCTATCCAATCTTTCTTTTCTTCCACTTCCTCTTTCTCCTCTTCCACCTCGCTTCACCTCTTCTCCTCCTCCTCCTCCACCTTCTTATCATACCTATCATCTCCTCCTCCTCTTCTTCCACCTCCTTACTTCATCTATGCACTCTTTCTATTCTTCCACTTCCTCTTTCTCCTCTTCCACCTCACCTCACCTCTTCTCCTCCTCCTCCTCCTCCACCTTCTTATCATACCTATCATCTCCTCTTCTTCCACCTCCTTACTTCATCTATCCAATCTTTCTTTTCTTCCACTTCCTCTTTCTCCTCTTCCACCTCACCTCAATTCTTCTCCTCTGCCTCCACCTTCCCCTTCACCTCCTTATCTCACCTATCTCCTCCCCCCTCCTCCTCCTCCTCCTCCTTTATCACCTCATCTCCACCCTCATCCACCTGCGCCATCTCACCTGCCCTACTCTCCCTCTACCTGCGCCTCACCTTGATAATGAACCGCTCCGCTTATGCCTCAGTGTCTCCGCGGAACCCTTGCCATGTCCCGCTGATTGCCGCTCCGAGGGCCAAGATTACCCCGCCCAAACACTGCATCTGACACCTAATTGGCTCCTTGGGTTCATGGGTTCTTCCTTCCTTCCTTACGTCTGTGTGTCTGTCTTTCCGTTCATCCTTTCTGTCTCCCGTTTTTCTGTCTTTTCTTGTCCTTTGTTCTTGTTTTCGAAGATTATATAATGAAGGAAGGAAGGATGGGAGGAAGGAGAGAAACGAAGGAAATTAATGGAAAGAGGGAAAGAGAATAAGGAAAGGAAGGAAAATAAGGAAGAAGGAAGGAATGAGTAGAGAAAGAGGAATTATGGTGAATGAGATGGTCTTCTTCTCTTCCTGTTCTTAGTGTTTTTGATTTTTCTTTTTTTTTCTTATACTTTTTTCATGTGTCACCTTTCCTTCCTTCCTTCTTTCCAGTTTCTTCCTTTCTTTCATCTTCCTACTGTCTCTCCATCCACCTTCCCTTCCGTATCCTCTCTTCCTTCTTTGCTTCCTTTCCATCTTTTTTTTTGCCATTTTCTGGGTTTTCTTGCCTTTCCTAACTTTCCACCTTTCTTCTTCCCCTTTATCTTCCTCCTGTCCCTGCGTCCTTTCGTTCTCTTTTTATCTATCTTTCTCTCTCTCTCTCTCTCTCTCTCTCTCTCTCTCTCTCTCTCTCTCTCTCTCTCTCTCTCTCTCTCTCTCTCTCTCTCTCTCTCTCTCTCTCTCTCTCTCTCTCTCTCTCTCTCTCTCTCTCTCTCTGTCTCTGTGTGATTTCTTCTTACAGTCTCTTTCTTTTTTTTTTCTCCAGCTTTTATCTTGTTTCAATACTCTCGTTCCTCCTCCTCCTCCTTCTCCTCCTCCTCCTCCTCCTCCTCCTCCTCCTCCTCCTCCTCCTCCTCCTCCTCCTCCTCCTCCTCCTTTCATTTTTGTTTTCTTTTCGTCTTTGCCATCACAGAAGTCTTGTTACGACGACTTTCCTCTCTCCTTTCTCTCCTTTTTTTCTTTTTTTCTCTTCCTCTCTCTTATGTCTCTTCTTTTTATGTCCCTCGGCTGGTCTTCTCCTGCACGCTTTATTTCTTTCTCTTTCTCTTTTTCTTTCGTTTTTTTTTGCTCAGGTTTATTTTTTCTTTCTCTTCCTCCCATCCAGTTTCTTTTCTTTCCCTTTCTTTCTTTCCTTCCTTGCCACTTTTTCTCCTTTCCTTTCCTTCTCTTCCTTCCTCTCAATTTCCTTTTCTTTCATTCCCTTTACCTTCTTTAACTTTCCTCTCCTTTCTTTCCTTTCCCTTCCTTTTTTTTCCTCCCTGCCAATTTCTCCTTTCATTTTCTTCCTTTCCTTCCAACTTCTTTCTTTCCCTTTCATTTCCTCCCTTCTGGTTTCTTTCCTCCCCCTTCCCTATCCCCCTTTCCCTCCCAGTATCAAGTGTCAGGTTAGCTTCTTAAGGGAGGGTGAAGGGAGAGCAAGACTACCTATACAGGGGGATATCAGGGTGACGAATCGCAAGGTGTCACTCTTCTGGTTCACCCTTGCCTTATAGTACTCCCTGACTCCCTCCCTCCCTCCCTCCCTTCATTATTTTATCCTTTCCCTCATCACTCCCTTAATCCGCCTCTTCCTGCCTTCTCTTATTCCTTTTTTGTCCCGTATCTCTCTCATTTCCTTTTTAGCATTTTCTTGTGTTTGTTTTTTTCATCTTTTCTTTGATTATATTTTAGCCACGTTACCTCCTTCCTTCTTTCCTTCATCTGTTCCTTATTTTCTTCACCTCTTCCTTAATTTCTTCATCTCTTCCTTTCTACATCTCTTTTTTTTCTTTCTTCACCTCCTTCCTTCCCTACTTCGCCTCTTCCATTCTTTCTTCATCCTTTCCTTCCTTTCTTTATCCTTCCTTTCCTTTCTTCATCTTTCCCTTCCTCCATACATTCTTTATACCGCCTATAATATATAAATAGGTATGCATCTTACACCTGAAATGTATGTATACGGTTTCATACATACACACATATATACATACATAAATACACCCTCTTTAGCACCCGCAAAACACACATATCATCTACACATACACAGACACACACTCAAAATACATCTTAATACACACACTGACTCCTTGACTATACATACACACCTGGAATACACAAATACCCATCCAACCAAGCACCTAATATACACACGATAATACACCTTCAAATACTCAGGTATACATACACTTACCCTCACCAGCATCTCAAACACACAAACACAAGGAATTCACCGCTACAAACAAACACATACGCAACACATTCACACACACACACACACACACACACACACACACACACACACACACACACACACACACACACACACACACACATCCATCCATCACTCCAGCACTGCAACACACATACACACAGACACAGACACGCCTCGCCCGCCGCCAAATAAGACAAGTTTGAGATAAGTTCGCCGGCGGAGTGAATCAAGTTACTACTCCAGCTTGTAATAGTTTCTGCCCGGCAAGTCAGGTGTGTGTGGAGCTCGGTGGATGGCTGGCGAGGTGGGTGGATGTGTGGGTGGGTGACTGGGAAGATGGCTGAGTGGCTGAGTGGATATTGTGATGTATGAGTGTCTGTCAGGATGTCTTTGGCTTTCTGGATGACTGGCTAGGTGGGTGGATGAGTGACTGAGTGGCTTGTTGGCTCTCTGGGGAGGTGGATGAGTGTCTGACTGAGTGGCTGAGTGGATGTTATGGTGTGTTGGTGGCTAACTGTGTCTGTTTGTCTGTCTTTCATTCATTTTTTCTTTATCTTTTTTTCACTTTTTTTCCCGTCTTTATCCTTTTTCTTTCATTTTTTTCGTTTTCTCTCTAATTGTCTGTCTCTTTCTTTCTGCATCTGTCTGTCTCTCTGTCTGTTTTTCTTTCTGCCTGTCTGTCAGATCGGTGGCTTTTTAGCAGAAGAGGTTTGAGCAAGATTGGTTAAACTAGACACGGCTGAAGGAGGAGGTCAGGTAACAAAGGCGAGTTATTTTCATTCGCAGCTTATTTGAGGGACAAGGTCAGGTGAGGCGAGGCAAGAAAGGGTTGTAAAAAGGTGAAGCAAGAGAGGTGAGATCAGGTGAGGTCTCGAGAGGAGCTAACGTGCTATGTCGATTTATATTCGGATTAAAACACCTGAGAGAGAGAGAAATTGAATATCTCCTACGTTTTTCCTCATTATCTCCTACCTCTTCTTCCCTAACTCCCTTCCTCCTCTTATCTGTATTCTCTCTCCTTCCTTCCTTTTTCCCCCCTCCCCCTCCTCCTTCTCCCCCTCCAATTCCTCCTCCTACTCTCCTCACCCTATACAAGAGCCTTTCCTTTTCTCTCCCTTATATTTCTTCTCTCCCTCCCCTCTCTCTCCATCTCTCCACCCCTTTTGATTACACCGAGCTTCGTCTGGGAGTGTGAAAAGAGTGTGTGTGTGTGTGTGTGTGTGTGTGTGTGTGTGTGTGCGTGTGTGTGTGGGTGGGTGGGGCCCGGCACACACACACACACACATACACACACACACACACACACACGTCAGGAAAAGCAATACTCTCTGCTACAAATTCCTACCAACAGAGAGAAAAGTAAAAAAATAAATAAAAATATCGAGCCTTTTAAAAAAAACTTTGATGGAGAACTGAAAGAATATAGTCTCCCATTAGTGTTCTCTCTCTCTCTCTCTCTCTCTCTCTCTCTCTCTCTCTCTCTCTCTCTCTCTCTCTCTCTCTCTCTCTCTCTCTCTCTCTCTCTCTCTCTCTCTCTCTCTCTCACACATCATGACTGTCTTGTTTCTCTTCATTAATCATTCGTTTTATCACTTTCATTAATCTACCTCGGCCATCACCACCATCATCATCACCACCCTCACCACCACCACCATCACCACCACCCATAGCACCATTATCTTCACCATCACCACCACCACCCTTACCACCACCTCCCCTACCACTTTTACCTCCAATACCATCATCACCACCACCACCACCACCACCACCACCACTAACCCTGCCCTAAATCATCCTTTGTGTTCTGTTCAAGTCCTTATCATGAATGCGTATTGAACCCTCACCTGAGATTTCACACCTGTTTATTGCACACACACACACACACACACACACACACACACACACACACACACACACACACACACACACACACTTCCCTTCTCTCACCTCGTAACTATCTCCTTCCCTCCCCTTTCTCTCTCTTCTTCCTCCCTTTCCTCCACTTCTTCTCCCTCCCATTCACTGGCTCCATACCCTCCCTTCCTCTCCCTCACCTCTTACCGACATCCTCCTCCCTCCCTCCCTTACCCTCCCACGCTCATTCCTTCCTTCTTCCTCCCTTCCTTCTTCTCCTTCACCTTCTCTCTCCTATTTCTTGTTTCACCTCCCTATACTTTACCTGAGAGAGAGAGAGAGAGAGAGAGAGACACGAGTAAAAAAAAAAAAATAAAGATATATACATTATAAGGTCAGGTTGGGTATATCTTAGTGACGTATTCTTGCATTAGGAAGTGGGACTCGCCTTGTTAGGGCTGCCAGGTCGGTGGACAGGTAGACAGGTATACACGGGCCTGGTAAAGGTGTGTTGTCTCTGTGTGTTTTCTTCCTTGTATATTCTTCTCTCTTTCTCTCCTCTGATGGTGGTTTTTGGTGGTAATGTGTTTGTCTTCTTTTTTTTTTTGCTTCCTCTTTTTCTCGTTATTTGTATTTTATGTTTTTGTTATTTTCTTGTATGTTATTATTTTTTTACTATTTCTCTTGTGTGTTTTCTCTTCTTTCTCTTCTTCTCCTCTGATGGTGCGTGGTAATGTGGGTGTTACCTTGTTTTCTTTTCTTTCTACATTCGTGTTTTTTTTTACTCTATATTTTCTACATTCTTCATTATTTTTTTCTTTTTCTGTTCTCTTTGTATTATTGTCTTATTCTATATTGTGTTTTTTATCTTATATTCATTTTTTACATTTATCTTTTTTTCTGATTTTTCGCTTTTCTTTTCGAGCTCTTTAAAATGTAATGTTTATTTGTCTGTTATACTTCTTTCTTTCTTTCTTTCTTTCTTTCCTTCTCTCTCTCTCTCTCTCTCTCTCTCTCTCTCTCTCTCTCTCTCTCTCTCTCTCTCTCTCTCTCTCTCTCTCTCTCTCTCTCTCTCTCTCTCTCTCTCTCTCTCTCTCTCTCTCTCCTGCTTTGGTTTCCTGTTTACCGCATCTCTATTCATGTTATTCATCTCCTGATAGTCTTGTCTCTTCTTCTTTATCATATTTTCCTTGACTTGCTATTCTGTCTATGTCTTCTTTTCCTTGTTTTCGTCCTTGTTCCTCTGCGTCTCCCTTTTTTTTTGTATTTTTTCCTATTTCGTTTACGTCGAGAATGATTGTTTTCATATTTTGCTCCTTTTTATCATATTGTTCTTTACGGTTTCAGTATATCAATGTCTTTTTATTATCTTGTTTTCGCCCTTTTTCCATGTTTTTTTTTCTCTCTTCTGCTTCTCTCATTTGCCAAAATAACCATCCTTTTTTTTTTTACTGCTTTCGTCTTATTAGGGTCAAAGCATCGCATTATTTTATATATTATTTTTCTGTTAATATCTTTACTCTTGCTTTCTCTTGTCTTCTCTTTTTCTCCTCGTTGTCTTCTTTTCATATTGCGCTTCCAAGACGAATTTTTTTGTGCTGTATATATTCCTCCTTTTCCCTTGGTCACACATTATTTATTCTTTGCTTTTCCTCTCGATCCATTTATTCTTCCTTTCCATCATGTCTTTCTCCTCCTCCTCCTTCTCCTTTGTTCTTTTCTTATTTCGTTCGCCAGAAGAATTATTTATATATATATTTTCGCTTCCCTCGCACTATTCTTCTCGGTTGTTCTCTCTCTTGTGACCTTTATTCTTATTTTCGTTCTTTATTGTCCTGTTTTTCGCCTCCTCTTGATTCATTTTTCTATTTCGCTTATCAACAGAGTTATTACCATTTTTTTTTTCTGTCCATATTTGTCTGGCCTAATTTAAGCCTCTCAACACATACATTACCTATCGTTTCTTCTTATTTTTTTTTTCGTAGGCTCTTCACCTCTGATTCATTCTCCTATTTCGCTTATCAACAGAATTATGACCACCATATTTATTTTTTCTGCCTCCATTTTAGTCTGCGCTAATTTACTTCATAACACATACATTTAATATCTTTTCTTCTTAATTCTCCTATATTTTTTTTACTTTTATTCATTATTCAAGCATTTTCACTACTCCCTTCATTTTCATATTTAGATTACGAACAGAATTGTCACTATTAACTCTTCATTCGGCATCTATCTTTGTATGACCTCATTTAAGTCTTAACAAACACATTTTCAATCCTTCTTAATTTTCCTACGTCACTTATCAAACGAATTATTATTACTATCATTCTTTTTTGATGCCTCTATCTCACTCTGGCCTATTAAACTTATCAACACACACATTTACTATCTCTCCTCCTTAACTCTCCTCACTAATGTATTTTTCGTGTTCGGGGTCTTTGCTTAGCCCCGCCTGTTTGCAAGTCGTTTGAATTATTAGTATTTTACCTTTCATTCTACCTCTATCTACGTCTGACCTAATATACGTCATAACACATACTTCATCCATCTTTCCTTCTTTTCAACTCTCGCCTATTTCTTATTTTCATTCGTTATTCATATACTTTTCGCCCTCTCATTTATTCTCCTACTTATAACGATCACCCTTTTCATTCTCTCCTAATTCACTTTATAACGCATGCATTTTTCTATCTTCAGTCTCTTCACTAATGTACTTTTCCTGCCCGGCTCTGCTCCTCGCCCCGCCCCGCCTGTTTGCTCGTCTGATTCGCTCGCTCAGCCTCGTTTTCGCATTACCGTGATGAAGGGATCGCCCAATTTATTCCTCTAGAGATGATTTTTTCTTTCAAGTTCCCGAAGTCGCTAATCTGATTACTGGAGTTGCGCGCTCCTCTTAAATCGGAAAGCTCTCTCGTGCTCTCTCTCTCTCTCCCTCTCTCTTTTGATATCTTGATTTTAGTCTTTCCCATTTTTTCTTTCTTTCTTTCTCTCGTTTTTGTTTGTCACATTCATTCATTCGTTCATTCATTCGTCCTTTCATTCTTTCTTTCCTTCTTCCTTCCATTCTTTCTATCTTATTTTCTTTCTATTCTTGCTTTCGTTCTTTCTTTTCCATCGCTTTTCCGGGCGGAGGAGGGGAAAAAGAAGAGGAAAAGGATGGCAAAATGAGAGAGAGAGAGAGAGAGAGAGAGAGAGAGAGAGAGAGATTTAACCCAGTTCCGGAAGCTATTGAACAACGATGCAGCTCAAGAAAAAAAAAAAAAAATGGAAATCAAGAGAGAACGAAAAAAAGAAAAAAAAGAAGAAAAAAGAGTAAAGACAAACACTCGCAAAGAACTAAACAAACTCTTCAAACCAGGGAGAGAGAGACAGAGAAAAAAAAGAGCAAGAGAGCAAGAGAGAAAAAAAAAGAGAAAATAAAGAGAGAAAAAGCAGATCCTGACTTTCTCGCGACCATTGTGTCTTCTTTTGTTTACTCGAAAGAAGCGAAGAGGAGGAGGAGGAGGAGGAGGAGGAGGAGGAGGGAAAGAAGAAAGTGGGAGGAAGGGAGAGAGGGAGGGAAGGGAGGGAGAGAGCGGAAAGAACTATTAATTTGGAAGATCACTGTACCCTCCTTCTCCTCTCCTCCTCTTCTTCCTCCTCCTCCTCCTCCTCCTCCTAGTTAACAAGATGGTTTTAGGTCAGCGTAAAGAAACGGTTTAGTATGATAAAAAATAGACGCTTTTGTTATGCCCGCAGTGATCTTATACACACACACACACACACACACACACACACATGAAGAAGGGAAACACCAAGACGCACGGACATCAATTAAGTATATAAGTAAATTTGTAAGTATACGATATAGCTACGCGTGACCTCAGTGCTCATCCCCGTGTCATTGCGTACTTTTTTTTATGTGTTCCTGTAAAATAGAAAGAGAAAGAAATATAAAAGCAACAATGTTATTCCCATTTCATCACTGAACGAACGAAGATTTCTGGTCGTTTTTCGTCGTTTTGTTTCGTTTCCTTTCGCTTTTCGGCCTTTTTTTGTTCTTTCTTTCCGTGTATCTTTTTTCTCCGTCGTTTTTCCTTATTTCTTTGTCATTTTGCCATTTTTTCGTCGTTTTTATTCAATTTTTCGTCTTTGGTTCTCCGTTCTTTCGTTGATTATTCGTCGTTCTTCCTAATTCGTTCTTACGCTGTTTTTTCTTCTTTCTTCTTTCTTCCGTCGTTCCTCCGTTCTTTCTCTCCGTACCGCGTCGTTTTTCACTCGTTCCTCCATTCCGCTTCGTTCTGCCGTCCTTCATCCATCTCCTTTCCTTCGTTCAGCAAGAGGGAGGGAGGGAACCGTCCGTCTGCCCGTCCGCCCAAGCGTCTAACACAGTCCATTTAATTGATTCCAGAACGGTATAAGATTATGGAAATATCTTGACCGCTTCTTAACCTCAACTCTGCATTATTGGAACCGCTGGAGAGGAAGGAGGTCAGGACGAGGAGGAGGAGGAGGAGGAGGAGGAGGAGAAGGAGAAGGAGGAGGAGGAGGAGGAGATAATGGGCTAGGGAGGGAGGAGGGAGGGTCAGAGGGAGAGATAAAATGGGAGGAATTATTAAAAGAGAAAGGAGAGCCAGAATTAGAGTCAGAGAGAGAGAGAGAGAGAGAGAGAGAGAGAGAGAGAGAGAGAGAGAGAGAGAGAGAGAGAATAATCAGCTTACCTCTTGGTTGCTCGCGAGATTAAAAAAAAAAAGAGCTGATATATATTTAGACAGACTCACGAAGGTCTGATATAATGTTCTTTCTCCTTTTCCTCCTCCTCCTCTCCGTTTTTCCACTGTGTTTATCGAAAGGAAAAATGGACAAAACAATTTATTTATAGTTGCAAGATCAGTCGGCATAATAATAATAATAATAATAATAATAATAATAATAATAATAATAATAATAATAATAATAATAATAATAGTAATAATAATAATAACACCTTAATTATCTCTTTTCAGGTAAGTGTCCAAGCAGTAGAGCGTCTGAACACCTGTCGTGGGCTGTTGTGTGTGCTGTGTTCAGGTGAGTCACGTTTTAATGACCAGCAAGGAGGGAGGAGAGAAAGAAGGGATGGGAGAAGAAAAGAGAAGGCATGGAGGAGAGGAAAATAGGGACGAATGAGAGGGAAAATATTAACGATTAGGGTGGTTAGAAGAGTACGGAGAGAAAGTGAGAAGGTGAATGAAAGGAGGCAATTAAATGGGTGTAAGAAGGGAGATCAAAGGAAGGTTGTATGTTGTAGAGGAGAAGCGAAAGTTATGATAGACAAGTAGGCAAGAGAAGGGGCTAGAAAAGGTTGGGAATGCAGGAAGAAGTAAAGGAGGAAGAGGAAGAGCGGTAGAAAGTGAGGTTGAAACAGTAAGTAAAACAATGAGGCCAACAAAATAAAGAGGAAATAGAGGAAATATGAATAGAAAATGGAAGGGATGGTAGGAGGGATGATAGAAAGCAGGAAAGGAGGAAAAAGAGGAAGAGGAGGAGGAGGGGAGGTAGAAATTGAGGTTGAAATAGCCGTCCAAACAATGAGGGCAATTCTGGGGCTATTTCCCTTCATAACACATCCAATATAATGACGCGGCACGCTGACCCGAGGGCTTCATTTTTATTGCTTATGAAACACTGAAACGACCGACGACCTGTGCGTGTGTATGTGTGTGTGTGTGTTTGTGTGTGTGTGTGTGTGTGTGTGTGTGTGAAAAAAGAAAGACGAAAGGAATGATAACAAAGGAAACGAGGAAAAACAAGGGAAAAGGGAACCATGGGAGGGACAGGATGAGGGAAACAAGGGGCAGGCAGGTAGGTGGGTAGGGAGGGTAGTGATGGGGAGGATGAATTAATTTTGTCATTATGGTTTAACACGCGGCGTCTGGTTTATAATCCGTAGAGGCACATAACACTGCTCGCCGCGCTCAGGGACTTAATGACCGCGTAATGAGTTCATGAGAGCCATTAATAAGCGACCCGCAGCGCTGGTCGTGGTGCGGTCGTGGTGCGGTCGTGTCGCAGTCTGTTTGGTTGACTGGATGAGTGGATGAGTGAGAGGAGTTGGCAGTAGTGATAGCAGTGGCTGGTATTGGTATTAGTATTGGTATTAGTATTAGTATTAGTATTGGTATTAGTTTTAGTATTAGCATTAGTATAAGTATTGGTATTAGTTTTAGTATTAGTATTAGTATTGGTATTAGTTTTAGTATTATTATTATTATTAGTATTAGTATTGGTATTAGTTTTAGTATTAGTATTAGTATTGGTATTAGTTTTAGTATTAGCATTAGTATAAGTATTGGTATTAGTTTTAGTATTAGTATTAGTATTGGTATTAGTTTTAGTATTATTATTAGTATTGGTATTGGTATTGGTATTAGTTTTAGTATTAGTATTAGTATTGGTATTAGTATTAGCCTGAGAGGAACCAGGTCACCTACACCCAAATCCACTCACATTGCCGACCTGGACTTTGAGGCGACGGTTAGCTTAAGAACTATATGTATAATAACGTTTTTAATACTTGTAATACTTAATAAATAAAGCTGGTTGTCGGCCGCATTCATTGGCAAAGCTGGGGCCAACGAATTACTTTAAGCGAATATTAAAAAAACATACCTCTCACAACGCAACTTTAACGGATGGAGGTCGTACAAAAAAGTAGTAGTAGTAGTAGTAGTAGTAGTAGTAATAGTGGTTAAGGCAGCGTTGTCAGATTATCGTATTCACCACAGTGTATTTATCATTTTTAACCCTCAAACTCTCGTACTTACACAAATAACGAGAGAATATTAAAGTTAGCGTTAAAACTGATATATATTGATGTTTGTTTGTTTGTTTTTGCCATCGATCTCAGTCACAAACTACGACAATGCAATACGGCGCGTACGATAATTTGCCAACGTTGGGTTATGGTGATGAAGGAGGTGATGGGAGGTGGTTGGGGTTATGGCAGTGGTGGTGATAGTGTTGGTGGAGGTGGTGGTGATAGTGGTGGTAGTGGTGGTGATGGTGGTGATAGTGGTGTTGGTGGTGGTGGTGATAGTGGAGGTGGTGGTGGTGATAGTGGTGGTGGTGGTGGTGGTGGTGATAGTGGTGGTGGTGGTGATGGTGGTGATGGTGGTGGTGGTGATGGTGGTGGTGGTGATAGTGGTGATGGTGGTGGTAGTGGTGGTGGTGGTGATTGTGGTGGTGGTGGTGATAGTGGTGGTGGTGGTGATGGTGGTGGTGGTGATAGTGGTGATGGTGGTGGTGGTGGTGGTGATAGTGGTGATGGTGGTGGTAGTGGTGGTGGTGGTGATTGTGGTGGTGGTGGTGATAGTGGTGGTGGTGGTGATAGTGGTGGTGATGGTGGTGGTGGAGGTGGTGGAACAGGTCCTTGGGTCACTATATTTTACAGTGTCGCCTTGACGGTCACCTGACACCCCGGCACTGGCTCACCGTGACAGCCTGGCATCCCGCTAATCTGGCACACCTTCCCCCCTTCTCTCTCTCTCTCTCTCTCTCTCTCTCTCTCTCTCTCTCTCTCTCTCTCTCTCGTTCTTTTTCCTCTTCCCTCCACTTTATTGTCCCCTCTCCCTTCTCTCAATATTCCCCTTCCTCTCCCTCCCTTCTCTCCCCTCCCTTCCCTCTCTCCTATTCATTCCCTTCTGTTCTCCCCTCCCCTCTCACCCCCTTCTCTCTATGCCGCTCTGTTCTCCTTCCCTAATCTTGTTCCCTCTCCTCTCCCCTCCCTCTTTGCCCCTCTCTCCTACTCTCCTCTCCCCTTTACTCCCCTCCCCATGTATACCTCTTCTACCCCTCTCATCCATATTCTCGACCCCTATCCCCTCTCCTCCCCTCCTCTCCCCTAACTAATCCCCTCCTCCCCATCCTCCCCCTCTGTACTTCTGTTTTCCGCCCCCTCTTCTTTCTTCTCCCCTCTCTTCTCCTCCCCATCCCTCTCCCTTACCCTCTGTGCCCCTGTTCTCCTATCCCGTGTCCCCTCCTTCCCCTCCCTTCTCCCCTACTTCCTCCCCTCCCTCCCTCCCTCTCCACCTCCACCCCCTCCCCACCCCTCCCCTCTCTCTCACTCGATATATCCCTGCGTCCCCTCCCCTTTTGACAGATTCATGTGTTGCCTTGACATCAGACCCGCCTACACACACACACACACACACACACACACACACACACACACACACACATCAAAACGTACGTACATGTGTATCCTTGTGGTCTTTTGGTCTTGTGGGTCTCCTAATTAATTTGTGGACCGAGATCGAATCCCTTCATGGTCTGAGAGAAGGAATTACAGAGGGAGGAGGAGGAGGGAGGGAGAGAAGGAGGGAGGGAAGGAGGCATGGAGGGAGGAAAGAGGGAGGGAAGGAGGTATGGAGGGAGGAAAGGAGATGAGGGGACAAATGAAAGTGGAAATAAGGACCAAAAGGGATGAAAGAGAGGGGAAAAAAAACATAAGAGGAGAGGAAAGAGTATTAAGAAGGAGATGGAGGAGGAGGAGGTGGAAAGGCAGAATAAAATAATGAAGAAAAAGAAGATAGGAGAAAGAGAAGGAGGTTAATATGTAAGGGAGGAAGTAGAGAAAAAGGGAGCAAGATAAGTAGAGAGAGAAGTGGGAGATAAATGAGAGAGAATGAGGAATGAGGAGATAAAGAAGGGGAAAGAGGAAACCGGAGACACAGATAAAAACCAAGAAAGAGGAAGAAAACAAGATAAGAAGGAAGAGGATGCAAAGGAAAAAATAGGAAGGAGGAGGCGAAAACAAGGAGCAAAAAGAGAGAAAAGGAGGAAGGAAGAGATAAAGTAAGAAGGAGAGGAAACAGTTGACAGACGCAAAGCAAAAAAAGAAGAGTTGAAAGGAGATAAAAAGAAGAGGAAGAGGCGGGAGTAAAGCAAAAAGATGAAGGGGAAGGAAGGAAGGAAGGAAGGATGTAAGGAATGCATGAATGAATGAATTAATGAATGAAGGAAGTAAGGAAGGAAGGAAAGAAGGAAGGAAGTGGAATGAATGAATTAATGAATGAAGGAAGTAAGGAAGGAAGGAAAGAAGGAAGGAAGTGGAATGAATGAATTAATGAATGAAGGAAGTAAGGAAGGAAGGAAAGAAGGAAGGAAGTGGAATGAATGAATTAATGAATGAGTACAGGAAAGAAAAAATGGAGGAAGCAAGGAGGGAAGGAAGGAGAGAATGAATAAAAGAAAGAAAGAAATTAAGATAAAATAAGTAAGAAAGGTGTAACAGGAAGGAAGGAAGGAAGGAAGATAGGTAGAAAAGAATAAAATTAGAATGAAAGTAAGGAAGGAGGGAATAATCAAAGAAAGAAAGAATCAGAGGAAAGGAGGAAGGAAGGAAGGTATAACAGGAAGGAAGAAGGGAGGAGAAGGAGGAGGAGGAGGAGAAGGAGAGGAAGCATGTAAGTGTGTCCATCAGGTGTGAAAGGCCCGGCCCGACACAGGTAACTCAGCGGGCGTCGCGGTGATGTAAGCCGACGCTGCTAGTGACTCCTCCTCCATCACCACCACCACCACCACCACCACTACAGCCTTCTGCCACCTCCACTACCTCACCACCACCGCCACGCTTCCACCATCACCTCCACCTCGCTTTCCTCGCTTTCACTACCTCACACCTTCAGTACCATCTTTCTCTAATCATCACCATCACCACCACCACCACCACCAACAACAACAACACATATCACCACCACCATCACCCTTCTCCCTCCACCAACTTCCCTCCACCACCATACACCACTACAGCCTTCTGCCACCTCCACTACCTCACCACTACCACCACCGCCACGCTTCCACCATCACCTCCACCTCGCTTTCTTCGCTTTCACTACCTCTCACCTTCAGTACCATCTTTCTCTAATCATCACCATCACTACCACCATCATCACCACCACGATTCCACCATCACCATCACCTCGCTTTCACTATCTCACCACCACAACTATCATTCCCTAATCACCACCATCATCACCACAAACACCAACACCACCAATTATTTCCCCTTCATCACTTCCTAATCATCCACCTTCCCTTCTTTATCCTCATTCACTCCAATTTATCCTTTCATTTTCCTTTTCCCTCTCAACACCACCACCTCCTCCCCCTCCTCCTCCTCCTCCTCCTCCTGGTGTGCTAATAGGGAAATGTTAGCAATTTATTGTTATTAATTCTCAAGCACAGGATGTTGTTATCGCCGCGCATCAGACCGTGACGGAGGGAAGAAGGGAGGGAGGGAGGGATTGGAGGAGGGATGGAGAAAAAAGAAGAGTTATTGGAGGAGGGTTAAGGGAGGGAGAGCGAGCTGGCTATGTGACGAAAGGAGAGAAGGAGGGAGGGAGAGAAGGATGGATTGAAGGAGGGAGAGAGAAAAATAAAATAAAACAGAAAAGAGGTATTGGATAAGAATTGAGGAAGGAAGGAAGGAAGGAGAGCTGACAATCATAGGAGGAAGGGAGGGAGGGAGGGAGGGAAGGAGGGAAGGATTGGAAGAGAAATGGAGAAAGAAAAAGAGAAGAGAGAGAGAGTTATTGGATAAGAACAGAGGAAGGAATGGAGACCTGACAACTGATTGGAGGAGTGATGGAGGGAAAAAGAGAGAGACAGTTATTGGCTTAGGATGAAGGGAGAGAAGACTAAGGTAGGGGTTGGAGGAGAGATGGAGAGAAAAAGAGAAAAGAGAGGTATAGATAAGGATGGAGTAAAGGAGGGAGGGAGAGCTAGCTACTATAGAAGGAAGGAAGAAGGGAAGGATTGGAGACAAGGAGGGATAGAGGAAAAAAATAAGAGAGGGCTATTGGATGTTGATGGAAGAAGGGAAGGGAGAGGAGGGAAGAGAGGAAGGGGGAGCGGGCTACCATAGAAGGAAGGGAAGGGAGGAAGGAGGTCAGGGAGGGAGCCGTGGATCGGTGGCAGGGACAAGGAGACAGCGATGAGATAAAATGGAAATGACATCTGGCGGGGCGAAGGTTAAGGGAGTTAGGGAGATAATTATTTGATGCCGAGCTGATAGGCCTAAGCACCCTCGGCCGAGATAAAAAAAAAGGAAAATAAATATGGATAAACGCAGAAGAAGGAAGAATAAACACGGATTTTTCCAAGACTCATTTTACACCTGGATGAACTTACCTGGGACACCTTGCTTTCCCTTTCTCCCTCCCTCCTCCTCTTCCTCTTTCTCATCTTCTCTCTCCCCTTCTTTCTCTCCCGTAGTAGAGGGAGGGAAGGAAGGATGGAGAGACTCGAAACACCTTCATTTCCCTCCTCCTCCTCCTCCTCTTCTCTCCCCTCCTCCTCCTTTTCCTCTTTCTCATCTTCTCTCCCCTCTTCTCTCTCCCCTTCTATCTCTCCCGTAGTAGAGGGAGGGAAGGATGGATGGAGAGACTCAAAACACCTTCATTTCCTTCTCTCTCTCTCTCTCTCTCTCTCTCTCTCTCTCTCTCTCTCTCTCTCTCTCTCTCTCTCTCTCTCTCTCTCTCTCTCTCTCTCTCTCTCTCTCTCTCTCTCTCCCTCCCTCCCTCCCTCCTCGTCTTCTCTCCCCTCTTTTCTCTCCCTTTCTTTCTCTCACCTAGTAGAGGAAAGGAGAGATGGAGGGAGGCTCTCAAACACCTCTCATTGTCCCCCTTAATGAAGCCAGCACGCCCCCTCCGCCCCCCTGTCCCCCGCCCCCCCTGCTCCCCATTCCCCTCTCCCCCTCCTGCTACCTGGCCCCCCGTGAGCTCAGGTGTTCTCGGCCGATATTAAGCTCCAGAAAAACAGCATTCCTCGCCTCACCTGTTTTCTGGCCGCCCAAGTGACAAGGAATATGATTGGCTCAGCGGCTGATAAAGGAAAGGAGGAGATTTGAATTGGTCTGAGAAGAAAAAAAATGAAGAAAAATAGGGTTAGAAAGAATTATATAGATTAGTGGTTTAGGGAGGATAGAGATGACGCAAAAAAATATCATTGGCTGAGATGCTGATAAATATAAAAAATAAAATATAGATAGTTTTTAAGAAGGAAAGAAACGGAGAAAGTGTAAGAAAGAGAGAGAAAAAGAGAGAGTGAGAGAGAGTCGTAGTTTAGTGAAGGTTAAAGAAAATAATGTTGGCTTAGCTGGTGATAAGGAAAGGGCAAAGATATGGAGTGTTCGTCGGAGAGTAACAAAGAAAAACTGAGATAGAAAAACAGAAAGAGATAGAGTCGTAGTTTAGGTAGGATAGAGATGAAGAAGAAAAAAATGTTATTGGCATAGCTATTGATAAAAAAAAGAGAAGATATGAATCATTCTTGGGCAGGAGAGAAGAAACGAAGAAAAAGAGAGAGAGGGAAAGAAAGAGAGTCGTAGATAAGAGAAGGTTGGAGAAAATGAAGCTAAAAAAGAACGGAAGGAAAGAAGGGAGGGAGAGAGGGAAGGAGGGGAGGAGAGCTTTCTATGAGGAGTGGAGAGATGGAGGTATGCGGCGGAGAGGGGAGAAGGGAGGGAAGGAGAAGAATGAAAAACGATGGAGGAGAAAGAGAGAATTGGGTGAGAGAGAAAAATATGCTCCGGGCGAAGAAAGGCAAGTGAGTTTGTAAATAGTAAAGAGGAGGAGGAGGAGGAGGAGGAGGAGGAGGAATAAATAGAGGTGATGGTAGAGAAGTCTTCCGTGTCAACAAGGGAACATATCATCTCTCTCTCTCTCTCTCTCTCTCTCTCTCTCTCTCTCTCTCTCTCTCTCTCTCTCTCTCTCTCTCTCTCTCTCTCTCTCTCTCTCTCTCTCTCTCTCTCTCTCTCTCTCTCTCTCTCTCTCTCAGTTCCGTGCCAGAGGGTCGTGATTACTTGCCTAATATGAGAGAGAGAGAGAAGAAGAAGAAGAAGATCCAACCATTCCAGGCACCTGTTCCGGAGTAATTCCTGACACCCATTCCAGGCACCCATTCCAGACACTCATTCCAGGCACCCATTCCAGGCACCCATTCCTGACACCCATTCCAGGCACCCATTCCTGACAACCCATTTCTGACACCCATTCCAGACACCCATTCCAAAGCCATTCCAATCACCCATTCCAGTGTAAGCCATTTCGATCTTCTCAACTAATCATCTTAAGCCTTCATACCTCCCTCCTCCTCCTCCTCCTCCTCCTCCTCCTCCTCCTCCTCCTCCTTCTGCTCCCCTCGTTGCCTCATTTTTTGGAATAGGTTCTTCCCTTATTGAACGGTACCTTGATAGCATTACAGCCTCGTCATAAGCCTCCTCCTTAACTCCCCCTCTCTCCCCTCTCATCTCCCCTCTCCCCCTTTTTTTTCCCTACCTTCTTTTACCTCTTCTCTTTCCTACTCTCCTCTCCGCTTTTCTTCAGTTACCCTTCTTCTTTACTCTCCCGTCCACCCCTCTTAACCCTCTTCCTCTCCCCTCTCCCTTCTTTTTTTCTTAACCTTCTTTTACCTCTTCTCTTTCCTACTCTCTCTTCTCTTTCTATCTTTTTCTTCACCAACGTTGTAGTGCGAGAATGGAATAAGCTTCCACCATCAGTGGTCCCTCTTTTCTTCAGTTAGCTTTCTTCTTTACTCTCCCGTCAACCTCTCTTAACCCTCTCATCTTCCCTCTCTTCTTTTATTCCCCTGATCTTCTTTAATGTCTCCTCTCCTTTTCCCTATCATCCCTTTCTTCTTTCATTCTTCGTTATTTCTACTTACCATATTATCTCCTTTCGTCCTTCCCTTCCCTTCTTCTCGCATCATACTTTCTCTCCTCTTATGTTAGCTCCTTCTTTATTTCATCTTGCCTTCTTTAACAGCCTCGTCCTCCTCCTCCCCTTCTCTCTGTTTTCCCATTACCTTCTCCCTCTTTTCTCTCCCCTCTCACCCCCCTTTTCTACCTTTATTCTCCCCTCTCTTTATTCTCTTGCCTTCTTCAACCTCTCCTATCTACCCCCTTCTTATTTTTCCCCTTATCTTCTCCATCTTCAGTTCCTCATATGCCTCCTCCCCCTCACCTCCTTCCCTCCCTTCACCCTTCCTCCTTCTCCCTATTCTGTTTACCTTTTCCGCCTCCCCGTCGCCATATGCCTCGTGATTTTTCCTCCTCCCTCCCCTTCCTTATCTCCCTTCCTCCTTCCTCTCTCCCTTCTCTCCATTTCCCGTTTCTCCCCTCCCAACTTTTTCATTCCTCTTCATCTCTTCCCCCCTTTTTTTCCTTCTCTATCTTCCTTTACCTCGCCTTCTCCTCCCCCCTCCTTGCCCCTCCTTCTTTCTTTCTGTACTCTCTCTCTCTCTCTCTCTCTCTCTCTCTCTCTCTCTCTCTCTCTCTCTCTCTCTCTCTCTCTCTCTCTCTCTCTCTCTCTCTCTCTCTCTCTCTCTCTCTCTCTCTCTCTCTCTCTCTCTCTCTCTCTCTCTCTCTCTCTCTCTCTCTCTCTCTCTCTCTCTCTCTCTCTCTCTTCATCATAATCCATCACAGTCTTCGTATATCTTTGTTTTCTCTCCTTTTTCTCTCTCCTTTTCTCCTTCTCCACCGTGTTAATTTATCTTTTTTTTTCTCTCCTTCCTTCCTTCCCTCCCTCCGCCCCTACTCCTATCCCTCACTCTCTCCCCTCTCCTCCTCTCCTCCCCTCTCCTTAGTCCCTTCCCCCTCTCTCCTTTCTTCCCCCTCCCCCATCCCCCTCCATGCATTGCCAGGGTCAGGTCACGCACATGTCGCCCTAAGTAAGTTACGTTCCCTAAGTTGACCTCTCGCGGAGCTGACCCTTGACCCCGCATCGTGACCTTCTCTCGAATCTCCCCTCCCCTCCTCTCCCCTCCCCTTTCTTTCCTTGCCCTTCCCTCCCCTTCCTTTCCCTTCCCTACCTTGTTATATCTTCACCAGGTAACTGTACACCTCCCCTCCCCTCCCCTCCCCTTTTCATCCCCTCCCCTCCCCTCCGCTCCCCTCTCCTTCCCTTCCTTACCTTTTCATCACCTTGCATTACCTGGCCTCCCCAACAACCTTATTTTCTCCCCAGACATCTGTTCCCTCTCCCCTTTCTTCCCCTTTCCTTTTCTCCCCTTCCTTCCCCTCCCCTCCCCTCCCCTCCTTCCCTTCCTTATCTTTTCATCACCTTCCATTACCTGCCCTCCCCAATAACCTTATTTTCTCCCCAGACATCTGTTCCCTCTCCCCTTCCTTTCCCTTGCCTTCTTTCCCCTTCCTTCCCCTCCCCTCCCCTCTGCTTACTTTCCCTTACCTCCCCACCCTCCCCTTCTTTTCCCTCCCCTCCCCGCCCCTTCCCAGACATCTGTTCTCTCTCTCCCCTACCTTTCCCTCCCTTCCCTCTCCTCCCCTTCATTTCCCTGTTTATTCATCGTCTTCCCTCCCATCTGCTCCTATCCCCTTCCACCCCTTCCTACCTTTTCCTCCCCTTTCCTCTCATTCCTCAAATTACGGTGGTCGGGGTCAAGGGGTTAAAGGGGGAGGGGAGGAAAGGGGAGGGGGAGGGAGGGAGTGGGAAGGGTTTGGTAAGAGGTGTGTGTGTGTGTGTGTGTGTGTGTGTGTGTGTGTGTGTGTGTGTGTGTGTGTGTTGGAGAAGTAGGAAGTAAGGAGTAGGAAGGGAGGGAGGGAGGTAGGGGACAGAGCTGTGTGTGTGTGTGTGTGTGTGTGTGTGTGTGTGTGTGTTGGTCACGATCTGCGAGTACAGTTTGTGTTCTCATACTTGGATCTTGTCGTATATATATTTTCTCTTCCTCTTCTCGTGCTTATTATTATTATTTTCATTATTATTATTATTGTTATTTTTGTTGTTGTTATTTTTTCTTCCCTGTCTCTCGTTTGGGTCGTGTTTATTAGAAGTACGTGTGTGATTTGTTCCGGGAGGGAGGAAGAGAAGGAGGAAGGGAGAGAAGGAGAAAAGGAGGGAGGAAAGGAAGGGAGATAGAAGAGAGAATGAGCAAGGGAAGAATAGATTTGGAGGGAATAAAGAGGGATAGAAAGAAATGGAAGAAGGAATGGTATAGGAAGAAGGGAGAGACGGAAAAAAGGGAGGAAAGGAAGGGAGATGGGAGAGAGAATGAGGAAGGGAAGGATAGATTTGTAAGGAATAAAGAAGGAATAGAAAGAAATGGAAGAAAGAATGGTATAGGAAGAAGGGAGGAAAAGATGAAGTATATAAGAGTGAGGGAAGAAAAGTCTAAAAAAGAAAAGGAAACGGAAAGAAAGAGAGGATAGAAAACAAGGAAGGATGGAAGAAAAAGGAGGGGAGGAGGAAGGGAAAGAAGGAAGAAGGAAAGGAAAGGAACGGAAAATCTACAAGAGAGTGAGAGAGACAGGAAAAGAGAGAGGGTAGAGAATAGGAGGGAGGGAAGCAAGAAAAGAGATAGAGGAAAGGAAGGGAAGAAGAAAGGAGGAAAGGAGGGAGGGAGAGAAGGAGAGGAAAGCCTTGAGATGTAAATGATTTGGGTTATTCAGAGTACGGTCACAAAGGGTATGAGATATTAATGTTACCGGGCAAAAACTAGCATTTTCTCTCTCTCTCTCTCTCTCTCTCTCTCTCTCTCTCTCTCTCTCTCTCTCTCTCTCTCTCTCTCTCTCTCTCTCTCTCTCTCTCGCTCTGTTTTGTGTTTAACTGTACTTGAGAGAGAGAGAGAGAGAGAGATGAGAGGCAGACAGACAGATAAAGATAGTGCGAGATATACACGGATGGAGTTTCCTTACACACACACACACACACACACACACACACACACACACATGGAGGTCACACACACAACATCACCACCACCACCACCACCACCATCTTCAACACCACTATTTCCTTGACGTCTCCGGAAATAAGAGTGTCATGCGGGCTTGTGGTGTTGGATCCTAAACGACGTAAACAAACTTAGAATCGAATCCCACAAAAGAAACACGAAATAGGATCAGGTGTGTTTTGCATCGCTCTCTTCTTCTTTCTCACTTCTTCTTCTTCTTCTTCTTCTTCTTTACCGTCTTTTCCTTTTCTGTCTGTCCCTCTGTATGTTTGTGCGTCGGTTTGTTTGTCTCTGTCGTTGTTTGTTACTTGTGATTGTTTGTTTGTGTCTTAGCTAAATTAATTCCTTTGTTTGTTTATCTTGTGGATATGTTTTAATTAGTTTGTGCTAGAATGTAGAGTTGTTGTTTTCTTGCTTGTTTGTTTATGATCCTGTCTACGTGCTTGCTTGTTTGTGTTGTCTCCTGTTTCTCTCTCTCTCTCTCTCTCTCTCTCTCTCTCTCTCTCTCTCTCTCTCTCTCTCTCTCTCTCTCTCTCTCTCTCTCTCTCTCTCTCTCTCTCTCTCTCTCTCTCTCTCTCTCAACACCTGCTCAATAGGAGGGTCACCTGTATGGATGTTTACCTGGCGAAAAGGAAGCCTGGTCAAGTGTGTTTGCCTATAGGGGACGGAGGTACACACACACACACACACACACACACACACACACACACACACAATGATAGATCTTTGCACGTTCTTTCTTGTAGAGATGGAGGAAGGAAGGGAGGGAAGGAGGAAAGAGGGGAGGAAAGGGAGAAAGAAATGAAGGAGGAAGGGAAAGAAAGAGGAAAGGAAGAAGGAAAGTGATGTAGTAGATACGCTTTTACGTTATTGCTTTCTTATATCACATCTTTATCATCATCATCATCATCATCATCATCATCGTCGTTCTTTATATATGAGTCTGATTTCTCTCTTTTTTCCTATTTTTTTTTATGTTCAATAGTTCGTGAAGCTTTAATCCATTTTCTTTTTTTATTCCCGATTTACAAACTTTATGTCCATTTTCTTTTTTTCTTTTTGAGCTGAGTGAAAGCCTCTTTGTGCGCTTTTTCTCTTCTTCTTTTCTTGTTTTTTTCTTTACAATGTTGCGAAAGAGTTGATGATATTTTATGTTCTCACTGCCCTAATTACGAAGGACTTCCGGTATTGGAGTGTGTGTTTCTGAGCTAACCCCCTTCCCTGCCCCTCCCACCCCCCCACGTTACCCTCCCCACCCTCAAACCCCGGTACTAACCTCACACCCCCAACACTACCCCTTCAACTTCCAACACTACCCTTCCCACCTCCAACACTACTCCCTTAACCCCTCACACTAATCCCCTTCCCCCAGCTTCATTTCCCCAAAGGAAAAATGAAAAAAATAAATACATAAAGCAAGAAAAAGCTAGAAAATACTGCTGGCACGTTTTTCAGACTTGCCGAGAGAGAGAGAGAGAGTAATCACTTTCTTTTTAAGTACGTTAGAGATTCTGTTGTTTTCCTTTCCCTTGTTTACGAGAGAGAGCGTAGCAGAGATTATATTATTACTGTTCTAGCACACACACACACACACACACACACACACACACTGACTTACTCTCTCACCCAACCCACCTACCCTCTCTCCCCACTCAATCACTTAAAAACCCAACCACACCAATACAAGGCAGTCCACCATCCACCTCTCATCCACTCCACAACCACTCTTTCCCTCCCCCATGCAACCACATAACCTCAGCCATCTATCACTCTCCCTTCTGCTCACCCATCCTCCTTCTCTCCCTCGCCTCCTCTCCTCCCCCAGCATCCATCTCTCTGCCTCTCCCCAGCATCTCTCTCTCGTCCCCTTCTCAGCATCCCTCTCTCTTTCCTTTTTCTCAAGCCTCCTTCCCTCCCTCAGCCTCCCTCAGTCTTCTCTTTTCCCCCAGCATCCCTCCCAAGCCTCCCCCCTCCTCCCCTCCCCCCCATCTAGAACACGAGGCCCGACTAAGAGTGATCTGGGGTATTAGGTGAAGTCTGCATCAAGGCACACAATTCCCATGATGTATTCCCCTCATCAGAGCCCCAGATTAAGGTTCCACCTGCATGCGAGCCCGGGATAAAAGTGCCCCTAACGTACCCCGTCCCTGTCCCTTCCCTTCCCCTTTTCCTCTCCTTTTCCTTTCCATTCTCTTGTCTTCTCTCCTCCGTCTTTGTGATTTCCCTTTCCTTTCCTTTCCCTTTCCTCTCCTTTCTTCTTTCTTTACTTCCCTTCCCTTCCCCTTTCCATTCCCTTTTCCTTCCTTTCTCTTTCCTTTTTTCCCTTTCATTCCATTCCATTCCATTTCATTTTCTTTCCTTCCCTTCCCTTCCCTTTCCCTGTCCTTTTCTTTCCTCTCCTCTCCTTTCCTCTGTCTTCCCTCCCCGTCTCGTTCCCTTCCCTTCCCATTTTCTCTCCTTTCCTTTCTCGTCCTTGTCCCTTCCTCCTCTTTCCTTTCCTTCCCATCCCTTCCCTTCCGTTCCCTACCTTTCCCCTTTCCTTCACCTCTCCTTCCATCTCTTTACCTTTATCTGCTTCCCATTAATCTTACATACTCCTCTTCTTTCTCAGGATCTTCTTTTTCTAAACATCAATCTTCTCTTATTGAGTTAAGTTCCGTTCTCTCTCTTCTGTTTCCTTCCCTCTTCCCTTCATGATCTTTTTCAAGGTATCAATCTCTTTTATTTAGTTTAAAGTCCTTTGTTTCTTCCATTTCCTTTTTCCCTCTTTCCTTTGGGTGTATGTCAGTATATTTTCCAGCATATTTGTTTTATTTTTTCTTCATATTTTCAAAGCATCTGTCTTTTTCTCATCTTTTTCGTCTTCCTCTTACTTCTGTTTCTGTATTTATTATTTTCATTTCCTTCTTCACATTCGCGTTCCTATATGTTTATTTTCTATTTTCTTTATTCCTTGCATTTCTTTCTTTATCAATCTCTCCTTTTCTAGTCCTTTATTTTCCTCACTGTTCCTCCATGCAGCCCCTTCCTCCTCATTTGCCTATCCTTTCACCTTCCTCTTCGCTTCTTCTACCATCCTCTTCCTCCTCTCCTTTCCTCGCTAAACCAAACCCTCGTAAAAGAAGAGAAAACACATCTTCTATTTCCTCAACACCCTCTTCATCTTTCCGAACCGACCCATTCCTCTTCTGCCTTCCTTTCCGCCCTCATCCTTTCAGAAGAAAAAACATATTTCCCTCCTCTACTTCAACAGCCTCTTCATCTCCTTTGCCAACCGACCAGCCAACCCTTCCACTGTAGCCCTTCCTTTCCCTTCCCTTCCTACAGCCCCTCAGACCTTCCCCACGTATATATCTTACCCTGGGGATGCTGGGGATGCTGGGTCCGAGGCCGCCGCGGCTGACTCAGGAAGGCTAAGTGCGGCGTGGCATGCAAACGTAAGGCAAAGCGAGGCCGATCAGGTGTTCCCAGGTGAGGAGGGTTAGGTATGAGGGAACGGCCAGGTAGGTTGGTCGGTCAGTAGAAAGAGGAGGAAAAAAAGGAGGAGGAGGAGTGAAAGAGAAGGAAGAGTAAGAAAAGGTCAAGGAAGAAGAACAAGAACAAGAACATGGAAAGGAGGAAGAAAAGGAGGAGAAGGAAATGAGAGAAGGAGAGGGAACACCATGAGAAATTAGCTGAGTAAGGAGAAACAGAAGAATAAGAATATGAAAAGAAAGTAGAGAATTAGGAGGAGGAGAAAGAGTAGGATATGAAGGAGAAGAAAAGGAAAGAGAATGTAGAGGAATATGAAGAACAAAAAAGAATAAGAACATGAAAAGGAGATAGAGGAGGAGGAGGAGGAGGAGGAGGAGGAGGAGGAGGGGAAAGAAGAAAAGTGAGTTGGAGGATAAAACAGATGAAGCTATTTACTGTGTGTGTGTGCGTGTGTGTGTGTGTGTGTGTGTGTGTTTGTGTGTGTGTAACTGCTTCTGTTGCTGATATTTGCTGTTATTGCTGTCATGTTTTGAAGCTGTGTTGCCCTAATGCAGTCCCCTCCCCCTCTCTCTCTCTCTCTCTCTCTCTCTCTCTCTCTCTCTCTCTCTCTCTCTCTCTCTCTCTCTCTCTCTCGCTCTCTCGTATATGGTTATGTTGTGTGGTCCTGAATTTGTGTTGTATAATAAGAGAGAGAGAGACTCCTGATTTCCCCCTAGATTTCAGAATTTCCCTAAACTTTTCAAATTCTTGGTCTGGGTCTGGCCGATATGCACTTCATCCAATCCACATTTTTCTTTCCTCATTAACTTCCTTTGCGTAAACAGAATTCTCTCTCTCTCTCTCTCTCTCTCTCTCTCTCTCTCTCTCTCTCTCTCTCTCTCTCTCTCTCTCTCTCTCTCTCTCTCTCTCTCTCTCTCTCTCTCTCTCTCTCTCTCTCTCTCTCTCTTTCTTTCAAATTAAATATCCCTCGTTTTAATAACATTCACTCTTTTAGCTTTTTCGTGTGTGTGTGTGTGTGTGTGTGTGTGTGTGTGTGTGTGTGTGTGTGTGTGTGTGTGTGTAAATACCTAAATGAGAGAGAGAGAGAGAGAGAGAGAGAGAGAGAGAGGTACATATATGACATATAATCCTTTCTTATTAGTCTTTTGTTAATATCTTCGCATTTTCTCCTCCCCTCCCCCTTCTCTCTCTCTCTCTCTCTCTCTCTCTCTCTCTCTCTCTCTCTCTCTCTCTCTCTCTCTCTCTAATTCCGCGCCCTAGGGGAAATCAGTAATATTTTCTCACGTGTAATATTAGAAGCTTTGTGTCCTGTGTCCTGTGGCCCTCAACTAAGCTTCTTTGCGGAACTCTCTCTCTCTCTCTCTCTCTCTCTCTCTCTCTCTCTCTCTCTCTCTCTCTCTCTCTCTCTCTCTCTCTCTCTCTCTCTCTCTCTCTCTCTCTCTCTCTCTCTCTCTCTCTCTCTCTCTCTTTTTATCAATGTGTGTAAGGGGAGTGTGAAATGAAGTCCAGTGAGGGAAAAAGGGCAAAGAAGGGGAATGGAAAAGAGGAGGAGGAGGAGGTGGTGGAGAAGGAGGAGGAGGAGGAGGAGGAGGAGGAGGAGGAGGAGGAGGAGGAAGGGGAAATTGTTTGATGTCTGAGTTCACCCACGCATGTAGCCAGAGTGGGAAGAAGGAGGAGGAGGAGAAGGAGGAGGAGGAGGAGGAGGAGGAGGAGGAGGAAGACATGAAGAAAGTTAATTGAGACATGGGACGTAAAGGAATAAGGAAAGAAGAAACATGAAGAGAAGGAGGAAAAGGGGGAGGAAAATGGGTACGAAAATGAATGAAGAGAAGAAGAGTAAAAGAAGAGAACGAAAGAGGAACAAGGCAAAAGAGGAAAGAAGTGCAGTTAGGAAGTTTGGAAAGAGAAGTAAAAATAGGAGGAGGAGGAGGAGGAGGATGAGGATAAGAAGCCGAAGCAGTAAGAGGAGGAGAAGGAGGAGGAGGAGGAGGAGTGCTTGACAAGAAGAAAAAGAGGAGGAGGAGGAGGAGGAGGGGGAGGAGGAGGAGGAAAAAATAAACAAACATAAAATAAATGTGTGTAGATGCGGAAATTAGAAAGAGAGAGAAAGCAAAAAAAGAAAGAGAAAACCAACACCATAAAAGGAGGAGGAATCAGTCTTTCTCTCTCTCTCTCTCTCTCTCTCTCTCTCTCTGGCAGCAAATTCTCTCCAAAGGACCCGTTTTCTCTCCATTTTTCCCTCTCCTCCCTCCCACTTTAGCAAGACCGTAACTCCATTTTCTATTTACTCTTTCGTTTGTGCAAAAAGAAAACGGGAAAAAGTTACCCAAAGGTTCTTAATCAAAGTGATCCGAAGGAGAGCAAATTTTCCGCCCTGAAGAGAGAGAGAAAAGGAGGTCGGAACAAAAGAGGAAAAGAGGAAAAAAGAGAGATTAAATTAAGAGTATTTTGCATCTCCCTGTATGTGTGTGTGTGTGTGTGTGTGTGTGTGTGTGTTGCCTCACCAGTCCCCCGGAGCACATTAGCAGCCGGAAAAGCAAGAAATAAATAACACTAACAATGGAACACACCGCCGGGACGCGTTGCAACACATACTCAACACAAACTCAAAACTCAGAACAACACTGGAGGCAATTTCGCAACACAACAACTATTTACATCACCACCACCACCACCACCACCAGGAGGCATTGCAACACAAACTCAACACAGACTCAACACAGACTCAACACAAACTCAAAACTCAGAACAACACTGGAGGCAATTTCGCAACACAACAACTATTTACATCACCACCACCACCACCACCACCAGGAGGCATTGCAACACAAACTCAACACAGACTCAACACAGACTCAACACAAACTCAAAACACAGAACAACACTGGAGGTAATTTTGCAACACAACAACTATTTACATCACCACCACCATCACCACCGGAACGCGTTGCAACACAAACTCAACACAAAGTCAGCCCACAGAACACATGTTACCCAATACTGGAGATCATCTCGCAACACAACTATTGACATCAGCCGCAACACTTCTACAAACACCAATACGAATGACCTTAAATTTATAACCATTCACGCAACACAACACAACACACAACACCTATCTACATCGTCACCATCACCACCATCAACATCACTAGCAATCCTCCACCACCACCATCACCACCACCACAGCATTACCATCATCACCAATACTACCATCACCTCCACCACCATTATCAAGCACCACAAACAGCAACTATCACCATCACCACCACCATCACTACCATCAACACCACCGCAACCACCTCCACACCGCAGTAAAGAGAGACAGCACAGCGGGAACAGCACCTCGCTCTGACAGCCTCCAGTCGGTAACAGCCGCGGGAGCCTCGAGGTAGACAGCCAGGAGGGGTTTGAGGGGCACTGGAACCCGTTTTGATATCGCTTGTAGGATCTGAGACGCTAACTCGACCCTAGTGTACGTTTCCTTCCTCTTAATTCTCTTTATTTATTCCTTCCTCCTCTTACCTATTCTGTTCTCTTTTCTCTCTGTCTTATCTCTCCCACCTTATTCCACTTCTCTATCCTCTTAATCTTAATTTAGTCTCATCTTTTATTCTCTCTTCTCTTCTTTGTTCCTCTTCTTATATTCACATCCTCTTCTATTCTCTTCCTCTTGGTTTTCTTTATCTAGTCCCCTCTTTCCTATTCTCTTCTCTCTCCTCTTCTTTATTGATTCACACTCTCCCATCCGTTTTCTGACTTCTCTTTTTCTCTTTTCTTATCTTCTGTCCTGTCCCCTTTTTACTCTTTTCTCCTTTCATTTCTTCTACTCCTCTTTTCCCCTGCCTTCTTTCTTAATTCATTTCCTTCTCCCATTCCTTCTTTATCCTTTATTCAGTTTTTGTCTTCTACCGTACTTTCCATATTCCTTCTCTCCTCCCCTTTCATATAGTATCTCATTCAGAACTTCCTCTTCTCTGTTTTCTCCTACCACTCCCTCGCCTTACCTTTCCTTACCTTTCCTATCCCATCGCATCCTATTTCCAGCCTCCTCTCCTCTCTCCTCTCTTCTCCCCTCCGACTCCTCTCCTTACCTATCCCATCCCCACCCTCCTCTCCTTTACCTTCTCCTCCCACACTCATCTCTCTCCTTCCTGTCGCTGTTTAACCCCAATTATATACAAGTCTGAATCATAATCGCGGTCTGGATATCAATTTCGGGCCTCGGAGGATATCTGGCGCCAAGAGTTGGGTTCCTAGAGGTGATAATTAAAGAATGGTTAAGGAAATGTTGAGGTGAGGGTCCCAAGAAGTGATGCGCTCTACCTGTACGTTCGCGTGGGGGAGGTTACCTGAATGTTACCTGGGGCTCACCTTGATAACACACCTGAATTAATTAAAGGGTAAATACGTGTGGCTGTTAAGAGAATCGCGGTGTTGTAATTTGCATGTCTAGTGGGTTGGGGATTCAGGGAGTGAGAGAGCGGGGGAGAGAGGGAGGGAGGGAGGGAGTAGGGAGGGTATGGGTAGGGAGTGGGTAGGTAGAGGGAGTAGGGATGGAGTGGGGAGTGAGGGAGTGTCTGTCTGAGTCAAGAATGTGGGGATTGATAATGTGTGTGTGTGTGTGTGTGTGTGTGTGTGTGTGTGTGATGGTCCTGAGAGTGAGAGTCAACAGGTAGAGAGGCTCAGGTGTGCCCAGGGGGGTGGGGCCAACACACACACACACACCCACACACACACACACACACACACAGGGACCGAATAGAGGAGTGTTATCATAAAGCAGACCAGACGAAACCCCATGTTTGTGTGTGTGTGTGTGTGTGTGTGTGTGTGTGTGTTTGTGTGTGTGTGTGTGTGTGTGTGTGTGTGTGTGTGTGTGTCCACCTGTGATTACGGACAACTCATTACAGGTGTGTGGAGGTGCGTGTCTTGCCTTTCAGAGCCTTCGAGAAGTATTTGGCAAGTCCTCTGATTAAGTCGAGAGAGAGAGAGAGAGAGAGATAATAAGGGTAAGGAGAAAATACAGAAAGAAGAAATAAATAGAGGAAACGAAATGAGGAAAAGAAGAAATAAAAAAGATAGAATAGACAGAAGAAAATGGAGAATAAAGGTTGAATAAAATAATAATAATAAGAGAGAGAGTCATTAATTTGCATATTCTTGTTGATCAGGGATGAGAGCGGTGTTTGCAGGAGTGATTGGGACGATTGTAAGGGAGAGTAAACAACAATAGTGCTCTCTCTCTCTCTCTCTCTCTCTCTCTCTCTCTCAGGACAAAAGGTAATAACAAGCATAAAGAGATGTTATTACACTGTCAGAAGCTTATTATTATTATTATTATTATTATTATTATTATTATTATTATTATTATTATTATTATTATTATTATTATTATTATTATTATTACTGTGGTGGCTGTTACGAGGAGATAAGGAAGGAAGGATGCTCATGTAGTTAGATAGCAAGGAGGTGGAGGAGGAGGAGGAGGAGGAGGAGGAGGAGGAGGAGGAGGAGGAGGAGGAGGGAGAGAGGGTGGAGGAGGAGGAGGAGGAGGAGGAGGGAGAATAGATGAAAGAGTCTAAGATATGTGTTCGTCCCTATGTTGACCTTCTCTCTGCCTCCCTCTTCCTTTCCAGTTCCCTCACAGCTGGCCGAAGAGGGAGAGCGAGGGAAGGGAGAGAAGGAGAGAAGGGAGAAAGAGGAGGAGAGAGGAAGGATAGTCTCTCCCTCTCTCTCTCTCTCTCCCTAACCCGAGGGACTCAATATTTACCTTCACCGGAGAAAAAAAATGTGCCGAAGAGAGAGAGAGAGAGAGTGACCGCCGCCTCTCCCTCCCTCCCTCCCACCCTCTCCCTCACTCTCCCTCTCTTCCTCATAAGGGCATTTAAGTACATACACGCCCCCCTTCCCCCCGCCCTCCCGCCTGCACACCCACGCCCATCGCCACACGCAGCACCCACGCCCACACGCCCGTATATGTGCACCGGACCCTGGACACACACACACACACACACACACACACACACACACACACACACACACACACACACACACACACATTCAAACACCTCTTATCTTCTAGGTCTATCGCGTGTATGTTTCAGAAATTTTATCAAGACACACAACTAGCTATTCCTCCACGCCCACACCCACCTACGCCCGCCCACGCCCACCCATTTACCTGTTACCTGTGCCATTATGCGCCCCCCCTCCCCCCCCCCTCGCCCCAGCATCTCCACCTCCTCCTCCCTCTTACACCTGTCCTAGCAATCCACAGGTGACTCAGGTGTGAATTTCTGGGTGTTTGTTGAGGTAATTTAGGTTTTGTGTTTGTTTTTGTGTTTTCCTTATATTTTTGCCTTTTCTTTCGTCCTTTTTCTTGTTCCTCTTTTTTTTATTTCTTTCCTTCTCTACACATTTATTTTTGTTGACTTTTCTTGATTTTTTTCTTTTCTTTCGTCTTTTTTTTTAGTCATTCTCTTTATTTCTCTTTCCTTCTGAAGACATTTACTTTTTGTTGATTTTGTTTAATTCCTCTTTCCTTTTCGTCTTTTCTTCTAGTCCCTCTCTTTATTTTCTCTCTCTCTCTCTCTCTCTCTCTCTCTCTCTCTCTCTCTCTCTCTCTCTCTCTCTCTCTCTCTCTCTTCTTCCTCCCCCCCTCCCCCCCTAATTCCCTTCCTTTTTCGCTGCAGTCCATCGTATCCCATTTGGTGGTCTGTTTGTCGGTCTGTTGCTTAAGTTCACACGTATTTCTTCTTTTTTTCGCCTTTTCTATGTCGTTTTATTTTTATTTTTTCGTTTTGTTTTGTTTTCTTACATTTTCGTTTTCTTCATTTTTGTTTTCTTGGTGTTTTTTTTTTTTTTTCGTCTGCAGTCCATCTTTTTTTTTTTCTTGTCAGTTTCGTTGAGTTTCAAGTTTCATCATCACCTGTGTGTGTGTGTGTGTGTGTGTGTGTGTGTGTGTGTGTGTGTGTGTGTGTGTGTGTGTGTGTGTGTGTGTGTGTGTGTGCTCTAAGTTTTTTTGTTTTACGCACACCATTTATTTCTCTTTTGTTTTCTATTTTTTTTTCACTTCCGTTCTGTACATATATATTTTTTCCTCCTCCACTTTCCTCCCTTTTTCCTCTCCTCTCGTTCCTTACAAGTTCTCATTTCCTGTCTTCTGTTTTGTGTAGTGCTCCAGTTTACCTCTTTTTTATGAGTGTGTGTGTGTGTGTGTGTGTGTGTGTGTGTGTGTGTGTGTGTGTGTGTGTGTGTGTCGTGTTTTTGTTTTCACTCCTTCACTTTTCATTTCCTTGTGGTAACCTACTTGCGCTGTTTCTTCCCTTTTATTTTCTCTTATTGGTTCCTTTTTCTTATTTTGTTCCTCTTGGTTATATTTTTCAAACTATTTATTGCCTCATTTTCTTGCCCTTCCTGTTTTCCATTCTTTTCTGAACTGATTTTTTTTTTCTTTTTTTTTTCTTCTTTCATTCCTCTGTTTCATTCCGTCTTTTCTTATATATCATTTACCTATTTATTTTTCATTATTTTAGTCAGTCTATTTATTTTCATTCTTTTTTTGAACTAGGATTTTATTTATATATATTTTTTTCATTCCTTTCATCCGTTCCACCTTCTCATTTATCTAAGCACCTATTTATTTTTCATTCTATTAGTTAGTCTAGTTATATGTATTTTTTTTTATCTCTACTAATATCTTTCTTTATTTTTAGCTATCTTTCTTTCTCCGTGCTTGCTTGCTCTTTTTTCGCTTGCTCTTTTTCTATTTCTTTTTCCTTTTCTTTACCTGGTCCAGATGCCTTCACAGGTGGATCCGCACAGCTGCCCAATTACCGTCAGTTTCGTGCTTCATATCTCCATTTTCATTCAACACAACACTTTTTCTTTTTCCTCCTACTCCTCGTCTTCATCTCTCTCCTCCTCCTCCTCCGCCTGCTCCCTCATCTCATCTTCATCTAGTTCTTCCTCACCTCTCATTTTACTCCTCGATCTTTTCTCTCTTCCATTTCAATCTTCCTTCTCTTTTTCTTTTTCTTTATTTTCTTATTTTCTGTCTTGGTATCATCCCTTTCTCATCTTCCTAGTCTTGGTATTTTCCTTCTTTTAACCTTCTAATCCTCCTCGTCCTTCTCCTCTTCTTCCTTTTCCTCCTCCTCCTCGTCCTCCTCCTCCTCCTCGTCCTCGTCCTTTTCTTCCTCTTCCTTCCTGCTGCTCCACCTCGTTCTCTTCCTTCGTCTCCTCCTACCTCCTCGTCCTCGTCCACTTCGTCCTCCTCGTCCTCCTCTTCCTCTATCTCGTTCTCTCCCTTCGTCTCCTCCTACCTGTACAGAGATCGCCAGGTAGATGCATCCCAAGAACAGGTATTTGTGGCCGTGTACAGGTATAGGAGGTCGATGGTTATCTCTCCCCCACCTGATGCCGTCTCGTTATCTGTCTCACCTGGCCTTAAAACGCTGCTTGATTGGCCTCCTCTTCTTCTTCTTACCTGGATCCTCCCTACCTGTGCGCCTTGCCTCCTTCTTTCCCTCTCGTCTTTCAGGTACACACTCAGGTATTTTAAAAGGGTGCAGAGGTATATATTTTAGCGTTGTGTCAATCTCTCGTGACTGCAATGGCCTTCTAGTTGTCCTTTTGGGCTGAGGTGGTTGAGTTTGTTTGTGTTTGTGTGTGTGAGTGTGTTCTTTTTTACTGCGATGGAAGAAGCTCAAGGGTAAGGAGGAAAAAAGAAAATGGCCCGCAACAAAGAAAAATAAAGGGTGAAGTTTTTAGTTTTGTTTGTGTTTTTTGTGTTGTTTTGTTGTGCTTTTTTGGGTGGGGGTGGGGGGGATGGGTCCGTTGCCCTTCTGAAGTGTGGTAATGAGTGATTTGGTGGTTGGGTGATGGTTGTATATAATTAAATTTCAATAGGTAACGTGCTCTGCCGTTTTATTTTTCGTGCTGAGGTGTGTGTGTGTGTCTTTTGGTCTGTGTTCTGAAGTGCGGTAGAAATCGAGTGTTTGGGTGAGGGGATATACGTGTGTTTCCTTGGGTGTGGTTGTGTGTTGTTTTATTTTCGTTTTTCTTTAGTTTTTATTTTATTTTCTCTCCTTCCGGCGCCTTCAGAAATGCCGTAGAAAATGGGTGTTGGGTGACGGTATATAGACGTGTGTTTCCTTGGGTGCGCCTCGAGGGGGGACTGATGGAGATGTGAGGAGGTGCGTACGGTCTGTTTGCTCTCCCATTTTCAGGAGTGGGCGGTCCATTGCTCGGTTTTTCTCTCCGTCTGTCCGTCTTTCTGTCTGTAGTTTTTCTTTCTTATCTTTTTTTCCTTTCCTTGTTCTCTTCTGTTGTGTCATCTATGTGTTTGCTAGTCTCCTTCTTCTCTTTCTTTCCCCCTTTTCATTTTTTTTCTTTATCTATTTTCTCTTTATTTATCTTTTTAGGGGCAGTAAGTAGCGGGCTTTTTTTTCATTATTTTTTTAAAGCCCTTGATCTGTCTCCTTTGCTGTAAAAAAAAATCTGTGTGTATGTTTCTCAATCGTATATATCTCACCCCAGCTTTTCTATTTAATACCTACAACTCTCTCCACCCAGCCTAACCTAACCTATACCCTCTCCCTTATCAACCTTCCTATCTATTAACCCTGCAACCTTTTACCATCTTTCCAGTAACGTTGTCTATCCACCCTTTAGCGTTTTCCTTTTTTTTACTCATCCTTGTCCTGCCTTCACCTCCCTATTCCTCTCTCCAGCATTACATCCAGCCTATTCAATCTTCAGCCTTTTCCTTTCCTGCTTTCATCTCCCTTTTGCTACCTTCCCAGTTGCTCTGCCTATACGTCCTTCCTGCAGCCTTTTCCTTGCCCTGCCTTCAGCCTCACGTTTGGCATGGCTTCCGGAGGGGCGGGGCAGTTTGGGAGGAATACAGGAGCGTGTTTGCGTTGGCTAAATAGTGAGAGCAGGAAGAAGAGAGAGAGAGAGAGAGAGAGAGAGAGAGAGAGAGAGAGAGAGAGAGAAGGGTATAATGTTCTGTTATATGTATGTTAAGTCTCTCACATTCTCTTCTTTCTTCCTTGATCTACTTATAAATTGAAATAATGTCATGTCGAGGTTTTAATGTACAGTTTGTTTTTGTTGTGGTTGAGTACGTGTGTGTGTGTGTGTGTGTGTGTGTGTGTGTGTGTGTGTGTGATGTAGTGGGTAGTAGTTGTTGTTAGTGATAGTGGTGGTGTTGGTGGTATTGGTGGTGAGAGTTTTAAGGGTGATGGTGGTGGTGGTAGTAGTAGTTGTGGTATGTGTTGTTGTTGTTGGTGGTGGTGTGGTGTTGGTGATGGTGGTGGTAGTCGTAGTAATAGTAGTGGTAGTGTTTCTTGTTGTTGATGGTGGTGTTGTTGGTGTTGGTGGTGGTGGTGGTGGCCGTGGTGGTGGCTGTGTTGGTGATGGTGGTGGTAGTCGTAGTAATAGTAATGGTAGTGTTTCTTGTTGTTGTTGGTGGTGGTGTTGGTGGTGATGGTAGTGGCGGGCTGGTGGTGGTACTTACATTTTTTTCTACCGCTGACGATAATTATTTACGGCGAGTAATTACATACGGCGATAAAAATATAAATATGAATAATTTGTGTCAAAAACTGGGATTGTTGTGACGAGGCGGCGACAGGTGAATTTTTATCAACATCAATCAACAGGTACAGGCAGGTGAAGGGCTTACACACACTCACACGTACACACACAGGTACGCGCATACAGGTAGTTCCATACACATACACACACGGACGTACATATGTTACCTGTCGTTATCACAGGTAAAACAGGTGGAGTTAATGAGTATACAAGCTTTTTAGACTCCATTATCCCACCTACTTTCCTATCTTCCTACCTGCCTACCTGCCTTTACTAATTTCCGACATACCTATCCAACCAAACCTAACCTAACATATCCAGCGTACCCTACCTACCTACCGACCTACCTACCTTTGCTAATTTCCACCCTACCTAACCTCACCTAACCTAACCTACCCTAGCCTAACCTAACCTGACCTAAACTAACCTACCCTAGCCTAACCTAGCCTGCCTACCTACCTACCCACCCAGCCTAACCTAACCTAACCTAACCTAACCTATACTCACCTACCTTCCTACCTTTCCTTCTCTCCCTCCTTCCCCTCCTCCTAACCTCCCTACCTACCTACCCACCCAGCCTAACCTAACCTAACCTAACCTATACTTACCTACCTTCCTACATCTCCCTCCCTCCCTTCCTCTTAACCTCCCTCCCTTCCTCCCTACCCAACCTAATCTAACCTACCCACCCACCCACCTAGATACACAGCCACGCCTATAAATATACATGCATCGTTTGTGTCGGAGTTTATGCCCCGGTTTTTGTGGCGCAGCTCACCTCTGATCCCTTTCCAAGCTGCTGCCCCACACGCTAAACTTGGATACATGTGCAAATTGAGGATTTAAAGGGGAAAGGGAAAACTGCAGTGCTACGTAAATATTTAATGTCCAGAGAAAATGGGAAAAGGTGTACGAAGAGGAGAAGAATGGTAATTAGGAAGAGGAGGAAGAAGAGGAAGAGGAAGAGGATAAGTACGCAGCTCTGTGGGTCGGTAAGGAAAACGTCGGCGAGAAGAAGAGGAGACTTAAACGAGGAAAAAGGAGGAAGTGAAGGGGGAGGAAAATGACCGGCGGGAAAAAAGAGAGTGGGAGAATATTTTGGCCCGGAATGTGAAGTTAAGGAGAAAATGGAGTGAGAGTCAGGATAAGTTAGCAACAAATGGGAACGAAGGAGAGGCAGGGAGAGTGTGGCAGAGAAATTTTAACTTTGAGTGGATGGAGAGGTGAGAGAGAGAGAGAGAGAGAGAGAGAGAATTAATAAGCAGAAAGGAAGAAAAATGAAGGTGATGAACAAGATGAGAGTTAGGAACATCAGG
Source organism: Eriocheir sinensis (assembly GCF_024679095.1). Lineage (NCBI taxonomy): Eukaryota > Metazoa > Arthropoda > Malacostraca > Decapoda > Varunidae > Eriocheir > Eriocheir sinensis. The sequence continues at coordinate 16,215,304 of NC_066541.1, read as the reverse complement.
AGGAGGAGGAGGAAAAAGAAAAAGAAAGAAAAAGAAAATCAGAAAAAAAGAATGAATGGCAGGAAGAAGGAAGAGTAGAAGAGGAGGAGGAGGAGGAGGAAAAACAGGTGGTGAAGGATAAAGAAAAGATAAGAAGGTTTAGGAAGACAGGAAGACAAGCAGAGCAGGAGAGAGGAAGATTAGGAAGAACAGGAAGAGGAGGAAGAAGAAGCAACAGGAGGAAGAAGAGAAGTCGGAGGAAGAAGATCAGTAGGAGGAGGAGGAGGAGGAGGAGGGGCATCAATATTCCATGCAGGGGTCTTGGAGGGTCTGACCGGCGTGGCTTCTGACACTATCTGTTCCTCCATCGCTTATCAGAGGAGACCCGACCTTCCCTGTTCCCCTTGTTATGCCCGGCCCGTCCCGCATCGACCCTCGCCGCACCGCCATCCTTCCTTGTCAACCCTTCCTTCCTGGCCCTCCCTTACTCCTTCCCTCTGTCTCTTTCTGTCTCTTTCCGTTTTCTTTACCTATTTTTCTTTATCTCTCTGCGACTCAATATTTTCCCGTCACATCCTTCCCTGTCACCTTCTTCCTGTCTGGCCCTCCCGTACTCCCTTCCCGTCTTCTTTACTCTTTCTGTCACTTTCGTCTTCTTCTCCCCTGTCTCCGTCTTCTCTATCATCGTCTCCTTTCGTCTCTTCTCTCTCTCTCTCTCTGTGACTCCATATTTTTCCTGTCATCTCCTTCCTGTCCTCCCTTTCTTCCTTCCCTCTGTCTCTTTCTGTCCGCTTCTCCTTCTGTCTTTTTCTGTTTTCTTCCTCTGTCTCTTTCTATCTTTCTCTTTATCTTCTTTCTCCTGTCTCGGTTTCTCTCTTTTTTTCCTCTGCGTCTCCATCTTTCTCTGTCAACTCATTCCTCTTTCTCCTTTCCTCCTCTCCCATCTTCCTCCCTCCCCCTTTCTCTATTTTCAGGTCTCTTCCTCCATCCTTTCCTCTTCCCTGACTTTCCCTCTCTTCTTTCCCGTCTCACTCTCCCCGTCTCTCTCTCTCCGTCTTCTTCATTATCTTCTTTCTCTCCTGTCTCTCCTCGTCCTCTTTATCCCTCTGTGACTGCGTTCGTTTTCTGTTTTTCCTTTTATCCTTTCGTTTTTATCCTCTTGTCTTTTTTCTTCCTGTTTATGTTCTTCCTGTACCCTTTTGTTGTTCGTTCCTTCCTACGTCCTCTTTCTCTCTTATTCTCTATCTCAAACACACACACTTTTTCTCTTTCTCTCTCGCACATCCCCTCACCCCCCTCCACACACACACACACACACACCTATCCATCCATCATCCTATCACCTGTCCATCTGTTTATCGACCCTTCTATCTCCCTCCCTATCGGCCCCCTCTATAAGCCCTCCTCTTCAAGCCACGAGCCGGAGTGTGTCGGCCAGTCAGTCAGTCGCGAGGAAACACCCAAACAAGCCCAGGAAAAGTGAAGAGGGACGCGGAGAAAAACTGAACGGATAGGAAAGGGGGCGAGGCGGCTGAGTTGGCTGATACTTGCAGGGCTGACAGGTGAAGGAGTGGTGGCGCCTCCTGACGGTGCTGACGGTAGCCTGTCTGTACAAGGCCTGACAGCAACGGTCTTAGCATCAGCAACAGCATCTTAGGCACCTGTTTCTCTTGTTTTTATGGTAATGGGAGAGGCAAAAAAATAAAAGAAAAGCTCTGTTACCTGTATATAGTATTCTCTTACCTTACTGTTTTTCACCTAACTTACCTGTCTAAATTAATGACGGTAGAGGATACATACATACCTGACATCTATATTTACATCCACCTCAAAAATATAATAATACAAAAAAGCCTGGTTACCTGTTTATTGATTGTTCTTACCTTACTGTCCGTACCTTCCTTACCTGTCGTAAGTTGTAATCGCAGAACAACACAGTAACAGCTTCAGACTCAGGAGGTTCAATCGCCCGGTGCCACCAAGGCTACCTTTCCCAGCCCGCGCGAGTGGCTTAAAACTACCCATGCTGGCTTGCCACCCACAGACCACCCGGACTCTAGATTCTATTAAGATTGAGAGTATTAGGAGGGGGAGGGCAGCAGCAAGATGGCGCGATGGGCGCCACTAAAACACGCGCCTGCAGAAGCTGCTGCTGGGCCGACTCCAGGACCCACCCAGAAAGAGCCTGGGCCGACCATCAGGCCCCACCGGAAGAAGACCGGCGCTATATATACATGATGAAAAAAAAAAAAAAAAAAAAAAAAATTTTTAGGTAAGGATACATGCCTACCTAACATCCATATTTGCATCCACCTCAAAGAGAACAACAACAACAACAACAATAACAAAACCCACTTACCCACCTACCTACCTTCTTACCCATCTCCTTACCTTACTTACCTTCCTTACCTGTCGAAGTTAATTGGAGGTAAGGATACATACCTACCTGACATCCATATTTACATGCACCTCAAAGAGAACAAAAAAAAAAAAAAAAAAAAAAAAAACACTTACCCACCTACCAACATTCTTACCCATCTCCTTACCTTATTTACCTGCCTAAATTAATCAAGGATAAGGATACATACCAGACGCTCGTATTTGTATTCTGTCGCTGTCTCTTCCTCTGTCTCATAACAACATGCATTAACAATATGTCTCTCTCCTCATATATTCGTGTCTGTGCTCTCTCTATATTTATGTAATGTCTAACTGACCTCTCATTTCCTCCCACCGAGCGCTCTCTCTCTCTCTCTCACTGTTTATATTTTATCTCGTATTAATTCCACTGGTGTAATAATATGAAGCGAGGCCTTGGAAATATAAAGTTAATCTCCCAGTGTGCAAAAAAAAGTCGTGTAGATGTGGGAGCAGGAGGGAAAAATGTGCAAATGATGAGGCGGATCCAGAATGTTATTGTTGTACGTGGGCATAGTATAATGAGAGAGAGAGAGAGAGAGAGAGAGAGAGAGAGAGAGAGAGAGAGAGGAGAGGAGAGGAGGATAGATAGATGAGAGGCTGAGATAGATAGAGAGAGAGAGAGAGAGAGAGAGAGAGAGAGAGAGAGAGAGAGAGAGAGAGAGAGAGAGAGAGAGAGAGAGAGAGAGAGAGAGAGAGAGAGAGAGAGAGAGAGAGAGAGAGAGAGAGAGAGAGAGAGAGCGTTATTACCTGTGATAGGAGGGATGAAAAATGAGAACCTTAATACGTGAGTAACAAAATGAGTGATGAGTCGACGTGAGTGACGATACCAACACACACACACACACACACACACACACACACACACACACAGACACACACACACACACACACACACACCAAGCATATGAGAAGCAAAACATTAGTCGATATGAATAAATGAATGCAGATAACGAGAGAGAGAGAGAGAGAGAGAGAGAGAGAGAGAGAGAGAGACGAGAGACATACGCACATTCACACCCCTTCCCTCCCCCTCCCACACACACACACACACACACACACACACACACACACACACACACACACACACACACATGCGCCCCCCCCTCCCACCCCCTCCCATCCACACACTCAGCCGCGGTAGCCCAAGCGTATAGGAGATGAGTGAGATGAATAGCGAGTGCGTGAGAGTAATGAGGTGAGAGCAGGAGGAGGACAGGTGAGAGCGAGACTGTCCTCACCTCACCTAATAAGCTTATCGCCTCACCTGGTCCCCGAGAACGCCTGAATATTTCATACTTTTAGCCCCGGAATACATTTGGGACGGGACGGGGCGGGGAGGAGAGGGGATGTGGGGGCGGGGGGCGGGGGGGGAGGACAGAGATGGACAGAGATGTATATCGGTCCTCTTCTATCTCGGTGTTGTGGGTCTTATACAAGGTGGGTGTGGGTGGGATGGGTCGTTTGGGTCACGTGGGGGGATGGGGGGAGGGTTGGGGTAGCGGGTGATGGTTGGGTGGGGTTCCGTACCTGTTCGTTTCTTGTTTTTTTTGCTTTTTTTGGCTAAGGGTTGATGGGTGGGGTCACGACGTGTGTTTGTGGTCATCTAAGGAGCAAGATTCCAGTTGTGTGTTGATTTTAGATAAGTGTGGGGTATCTCTCTCTCTCTCTCTCTCTCTCTCTCTCTCTCTCTCTCTCTCTCTCTCTCTGTGTGTGTGTGTGTGTGTGTGTGTGTGTGTGTGTGTGTGTGTGTGTGTGTGTATTTGTGTCTGTCTGTACGTGGAGTGTCCGTTTCTGTTTACCTATGTATGTAGATATGTGCGTGAATGTGTCCTTTTGTCTGTGTGACCGTATGTGTGTGTCCGTGAGTGTGTGCGTTTTTGTGTGTCCGTGTGTCCCTGTGTCCGTGTCCTCGCAGTGCCAGAGGAGAGCGCCGCTGTGTGTTGTCCGTCCCCTCACACCCAAACTTTGCTCATTTTTCTCATTAACGATGCGAGGCCCCGAGGAAAAAGTGGCCATTCCCGCCGGGGGTGAGCAAGTGGCGAGGGTGGACGCGTCTCGCCCCTTTGTTCCCCTTAGTGCCGGCGGGGCGAGGAGGGAAGGGGAGGGGTGAAAGGGGTGAAAGGGGTGAGGGGCAAGTGGGTAGGGTGTGTGACGTAAGGAAGAAAGGAAGGAAGATGAGGGAAAAAGGGTGAGAGACAGATGGAGAGGAAGAGGAGGAGGAGGAGAAGGGGAGATATTGAAGAGGAGGAGGAGGAGGAGGGGAGATAATGGAGACAATGAAGGGAAGAGAAGGAGAAGGATGAGGTGTTGATGGTAATGTTGGTGGAGGTGGTAGAGTAAGAAGAGGAGGAGGAGGAGGACTAGGAGGAGGAGGAGGAGGAGTGTTAGCATTCATGGGTCATTGGGAGTCATTGTTGCAGTGTCGCTTCTGTTTCTTTGTGTTTCTTTGTTGTGTTGCTTCACTTAACGCGGTGTTGCGGTTTTTGTGTTTGCCTTTTGTCGTGGGGCGAAGTTTATATTACCTTGACAGCACTTGAAGGGACACAGAGGTAGTAAGTGTTGCTATTTGTGTGTTGTCTTGTGTTATATTTTGTGTTGCTAATATTTTTTTTGTGTTGAAAGTCTGGGTTTTGAAATCGTATATGAGTGTGAGGGTTTGTCAGGTGTGTGTGTGTGTGTGTGTGTGTGTGTGTGTGTGTGTGTGTGTGTGTGTGTGTGTGTGTGTGTGTGTGTGTGTGTGTGTGTTACCTCGATAAAAAGAAAACCTGGATCAGCGCGGGGCAGCAGTCTTGTGTTTCGCCTTATCAGCTAAATGCCAGGTTGTCTTCGTTACGCTTTATCGCTGTGGCACTCCAGGTCATAATAGCGATACGCACGTGGCTATTACTGTGTGTGTGTCTGTGTGTGTCGCTTTCACCCACGATCTGATCACATGCTGGACTCGTTATTGCTGTGTTTATCTGACCCTCCAACACACATACATTTGAAAAGAGTTGTGGTAGTGATTTGAACGTGTTTATTATCATATCTGTGTTTGTGTTTGAGTGGGTATGTGTGTCCTTCACCCACGTTCTGATCACATGCTAGACTCGTGATTGCTACATGTTTATCTGACCTCCCCCCCCCCCCCACACACACACACAAACACTCATATATAAAAGGGAAATTGTGATTCTGATATGTACGTGGCTATTATTATTATGTTGTTTGTGTTTAACTGTGTATGTGTGTGTGTCTTTCACCCACGATCTGATCATATCCTAGACTCGTGATTGCTAGACGTATGGTTATCTCACTCCCCCCCCCCCCCCACACACACACACACACACACACACGTACACACACATTTTAAAAGTGAATTGTGATAGTGATATGCATGTGTTTATTATATGTGTGCCTATGTGTGTGTGTGTGTGTGTGTGTGTGTGTGTGTTATTAACCCAAGATCTGATCACAGGCTAGACTCGTGATTGCTAGACATCTCTTTATCACACACCCGCCCTCACACACACATTCGTTAAGGAAGTTGTGATAAGGACAAGCACACGATTATTATTCTTTGTGTGTTTGTACTTGTGTGTGTCTGTCCCATTCACCCACGGACGATCTAATTACATGCAAGACTCATGTTCCCATCAACCATCTGTTTATATCCCTCCACCTTCCTCCTCCCTCACCCCCATACACATCCATACCCATAACCTCCCCTCCTCCCTCTCCCTCCCCCACACACCTACCTACACACACACACTCACATTTGTAAAGGAAGAAGTTGTTTAAGCATTAGTGTTCCTTTGTCTTCAACTTCCTCTCGTTCTTTCTGGGTGTTTGTACAACTTATTCAGCTCCCGAGAAGTGAAGGAAAATGGTGCGTGTTGGAAGAGGCGGCGATGATGATTTTTTTTTTTTTTTTTTTTAACGTCGGTTCACGGTAACAGTTTCTTGTCGTGTGTGTTTGTTTTATGGCCTTGTTTTATTGGCGTGTTTTATTAGTGTCTTTATCTCCTCGTTTGGTCATGCACGCTTGTTCCTCTCGCTCATGTGTGTGTGTGTGCGTCGAAGCCGGTGTTTTTTTATATTTTTTTATTTCGTGGTAAGTGTTTGTAGGGAATGAGTTTTGTCACGCACTCGGTAGACGCACACACACACACATTCGTCGATTTTTCTCTTCTTCCAGTTGGTGTGTGTGTGTGTGTGTGTGTGTGTGTGTGTGTGTGTGTGTGTGTGTCTAGGTACTTGATTATAATGACTTACCTGTTTTTTAGTCTCATTTTCTTGCTTTTCTCTCTCTCTCTCTCTCTCTCTCTCTCTCTCTCTCTCTCTCTCTCTCTCTCTCTCTCTCTCTCTCTCTCTCTCTCTCTCTCTCCACTCTTTCCTTGATGCCTTTGTGCCTCCAATCTTGTTTAGTGGTCCGGGTTTGTTATGCTTTTGGTGTTTGCTCTGTTTGGCGTGCTTGCGAAGTGGTTGCGTGTGTGTGTTTGTGTGTTTGTTCCATGCTGGTGTTTGAATTTTACCCCCCCCCCCCCCCCCCAACCCAACCCTCTCTCCCTCTCCCCATCCCCAACAAACACACACACACACACACACACACGTTACGTTTTTTTTTTTTTTTTGGGTGTAAGTGCTTTCCTTGACCTCTCATTCCTCCTCTTCTTCTGCATTCAACCTACCTGCCCAACTGACTTACCTAACCCTACCTGTGCGTGTATGTATGTATGTATGTATGTATGTGTGTGTGTGTGTGTGTGTGTGTGTGTGTGTGTGTGTGTGTGTGTTTATCCCCACATTTACCCCTTCGTGTGTACTTCCTCCTGCCATCCCTTCGCTCCTGTGTATGCTCATCTTCCTCCTCGTCTGTGCCTCCGTCGGGTGAGCCTCAAGCCTTCGTGCCTCCCTGACTGGCGTTTCATTAGTCTCTCTGCCCACCTGTCTGACTCTCTGGAAACCTGTCTGCCTGTCCGTCTGTCCGTTTGCCTCTCCGTCCGTCTCTTCCTTCTTCTCCCTCCTTGAATACTTGCAGTCCTGTCTTTCTGGTTCCTTAGGTTCTTGTCTGTCTGTCTTTCCTGCTTCTGTCTTTTTTTTCCCCATCTTTCCTGTTTACTATTCTACCTTACGTGCTGGTCTACCTGTCTATCTACCTGTCTATCTGAGTACCTGCGTGATGGCCTATTTTTCTGTCTCTGTATATTCCGTCTCTCCATCTCTCTCTCCTCGTCTCCTTGTTTGTTTTTGTTTTCATTTCTGACTCTATCTTCATATCGCTCTTCCTTCTGCTTTTCTTGCCCGTCTCTGCTCTTCATGCTTGATTTCTTATCTGTCTGTCTATTCTGTCTATTCCGTCCGTCTATCTGTCTCTTCTCTCCTTACATCTCTGTCCTAATATCTTCCCTCCTTCCGTCACTCCCTGTCTCTCTGCTCCCCATCTCTTGTTTTCCTCTCTGTCTCTGTCTATTCCGTCTATTCCGTCCGTCTTTCCGTCTCTTCTCTCCTTACATTTCTGTCTTCATATCTTCCCTCCTTCCGTCACTCCCTGTCTCTCTGCTCCCCATGCTTGTTTTCCTCTCTGTCTCTTTCTATTCCGTCTATTCCGTCTGTCTTTCTGTCTCTTCTCCCCTTACATTTCTTTATTCATATTTTCCCTCCTTCCGTCACTCCCTGTCTCTTTGCTCCCCATGCTTGTTTTTCCTGTCTGTCTGTATTTGTCCGTCTACATATCTCCCATCGTTCCCTGTCTCCCCGTCCCTGCTCTCCCCGCCTGCTTGTTTTTGCCTCCCCGTCGCCCGCCGCCTGCTCGCCTCCCCTCTGCATGACTGACTGATTGCCTCGCTGCTGACTAATTTCCTTCTGCTAATTTTTTTTCCCCTGCCAATATGCCTGACTGCATTTTTCCCTTGCTTGTCTGGCGCGGCAGGAGGAGGAGGAGGAGGCTTATTGTTTAGACAGGAATGAAGGAGGAAGGAATGGGATGAAGGATGGAAAGGGGAGGAAGTGAAGTGAATAGGAGGAGGAGGAGAAGGAGGAGGAGGAGGAGGAGGAGGAGGGAAAAAGAGGAGAGGGAGAGTCGAAATGAAAAGAAAAGGGAAGAAAAAAATGGCAGAGAGGGAAAATGAAAGGCAACGACCGAGCTAAGATTAATACGAGAGGAAGAAAAGAACGAAAAAAGAAAAAAGAAGAAAACCAAAGGACAAACAAATGAAAACAAATGAAGAAATATTTTGGGAGCGGTTTTTCATTTACCTGATGGACGACGAATTTACGAGTTGTCTTCATTCTTTTGGTGTTGTTGTTGTTGTTTTGCTTTCCTTTTGACCTCGACTTGGACTTGGTAAAAAAAAAGAGAAAAGAAAGAGAGGAAAAACTAAGAGCAGGAACGTCAGGTCGCCTTCAGAATTTACGTTAACTTTGCATTCCAACTTTCTTCTCATTCCTCTTTATGGACCAACATTAATAGCCCGCTGCTTATTTACCTATTGCGGTCATTTATCTATCTATATAACTATCTATCTCTCTATCTATATATGGAACAATACTAATAGGCCGCTGCATATTTATCTATTGCGTTCCTTTATCTATCTATCCATCTATATCTATCTCTCTATTTCTATATGGCTATCAACCTGTCTGTAAGCATATGTATCTATCTATCTACTTATCTCAACCTGTATTTATTTATCTGTCTATCTATATCTATCTTGCTCGGTATGTGGCTATCTATCTAACAATCTCTGGAACCATATGTATCTATCTACCTTCCTATCTGTACCTGTAACTTTTCTAATTAATATCTACCTGCCTATCTGTACCTGTATCTTTTCTACTTAACATCTACCTGCCTGTCTATGTATACGTATCCAGTTTCATTCATCTATTTTTCTTGGAGAACTTTATTCTATTTTATTAAACGTGTCCAACTTTATTATCTTTGTTTTCTTATTTAATCTTCTGTTCCTTCTTCGTGTTAGTCTCCTTAAAATAAAGAATAAAGTCCTGAGTTTGAGATGGGCCGCTGAGAGAGAGAGAGAGAGAGAGAGAGAGAGAGAGAGAGAGAGAGAGAGAGAGAGAGAGAAGAAACCAAACCAGAACTGACCTCTTTCTCTCTCACCTTTACCCTTCTCCCTCTTCCTCCCTCCCTCCCTCACCATTCCTCTCTCCTCCTCTCCCTTCCTCCATTACTTTCTCTCTCTCTCTCTCTCTCTCTCTCTCTCTCTCTCTCTCTCTCTCTCTCTCTCTCTCTCTCTCTCTCTCTCTCTCTCTCTCTCTCTCTCTCTCTCCCCGCCTCTCCAGCATCTTTTATCTCTCCCTCGCCCACTTTTTTCCTCCCTCACCATCTTCCTGTTATCTTTTTCTTGTCCCTTTCTCTTCTTCATCCTCCCTTTTTCTCTCCATCTTCACTCGCTCTTCCTAACTCTCCCTTTTCTTTCCTCCTTTACCATCATCCTCTTCTTTCCTTCTCTTTCTTCCCCTCACCCCTCACACCCCTCTTCCTCTCCCGTATTCTCCCTTATTCCTTTCCTTCATCCTCATCCTTCATAACCTCCTTTTTCCTTCTTCTCCATCACCCTCTTCTTCCTCTCCCTCACTCTCCTCACCCCTCTCTCACCCCCCATTCCTCTCCATTATCCTCCTTTATTCCTCTTTACTCTCCTCCTCTCCTCCTTCACCATCACATCTTCTTTCCTCTCCACATCCTCCTCTTCCCCCTCCCCCCCTCAAACCCCCTCCCTCCTCACACACACACACAAAAGCAAACCAATATTTTCATTTTCCGTGCCTTTTGCGGCCTTCAGGAGGCGTCCACGCCCTCGCCTGCCCTCCTACAGGCAAGAACGAGGGCGGGAGTTACCTGGGGAAGCCGGGAGCCCACGCACACACGCCTTAGATAGACATGTGAGGCGTGGGGGGTGAGGGGAAGGGGGGAAGGGGGAGTAAGGGGGTTGGGGGGGGTCATCCTAACGAGGTCTTGGTGCACAGTAATTCTTCTTGTTAAATTGCTCGGAAAATTCTGCCGCTCTGCTTTTGCTTTAGTTACTGAGGTGTTGTTTTTCTTCTTGTCTTCCTTGTCTTGTCTTGTCTTGTGCGGGGGGGGGGGGGGGTCAAGGGGGTGATGGTGGTGCGTGTGTGGGGGGTTGGGGGGAGATGGTGTCTGTGTGTGAAGGGGTTGTGTGTGTGTTTAAATGGGTGGGTGTGAATATTTTTCCTCCTTTCTTCCTTAATTTGATGAAAGAAGGTGATTTTTGCGTGTTTATATATGGATTAGTGTTAGTATGTGTGTGTGTGTGTGTGTGTGTGTGTGTGTGTGTGTGTGTGTATATCTACCTACGCTCCTGTATACCATTAATGTCTATCTTTCCTTCTCCCTGTTTACTTGTCTGTCTATCTATCCCTCTGTCTGTGTCTGTCTATCCGTCTGTCAGCTTGTGTCCGTCTGTTCCTCTAAATGTGTCTGTTCGTCTGTTTTCCTACCTCCTTGTCTCTGCCTTTCTGTCCGTCGGTCTCTCTGTATCTGTGTGCCTGTCCGTCTGTCCGTCCGTCTACCTGTCTGTCTGTCTGTCCGTCCGTCTGCGTGTGTGTTACCCTCGGTCCATTGAAGCCAGGTAACATCGCGGTCCAATGTCCCGTGTATAGTAGTGGAGTGTGTGCCGCGCCCTCCGCCTCCTGCTGCTGCCGCTCTCCTGCCCCTCCCGCCGCGGCCACAGAAGAGGAGGATGATAATGTACTTCAAGGGCCTCGCGAACCCTGCCTATAACAGCTGGTGATCGAGGTGTTGAATGGTGGGGAAGGGTATGGTGGTGGTGGTGGTGGTAAGGGTGTGTCGTAGTGGTGATGTGACAGTGATGGTGAGGATGGGGTGTGGTGGGGTGATGTGATATGGTGTTTGGGTGTGGTTGTGGTGGTGGTGGTGAGGTGTTTTGGTAGAATTTTGACGATAGAATATGGTGTTACAGTGCTGGTGGTTGTGGTGATGGTAGTGTTGTGTGTGTGTGTGTGTGTGTGTGTGTGTGGTAATATGGTGTTCTAATACCTGGCTTTACCTGGGCAGAAATAACCATACCTGTTTATTTTCTAGTGCAATGCCTGACTTATCCCTACACGCTGATCCCTTGACTTAACAGATTCCCTTCCAGTCATGTCTTTTCCGTTTATCTGTTAGTTTTTATAATCATGCTCATATCTATTAAGGAGCAGCGAGTAGCGGGCTTTTTTTTTTTATTATTGTTTCCTTTTTTTGTGCCCTTGAGCTGGCTCCATTGTTGTAAAAAAAAAAAAAAATCCAATCCGACGACACAATGAAAAAAATAACCAAACAAAACTTTTATTATATTTTCTTCTCATTCTCTCCTGTTTTTAATTTGATTTTCGTATCTAATTCAACTCCAATCTACTGACTTGATGTACACGGACCCAAACAACCTTTTCATTCATAATTTCAAGCTTTGTATCTCTCTTTATCATTATTTTCGCATTTAATTTAATTCCACTCGACTTACAAACCATGAAAACCAAAGAACGTTTACATTATACTTTCCTTCCCCTTATCTCTTGTTTTTGGTATCATGTTCCTGGCTAATTTAATTCCTATCACGGAACAGAATGAAAACAGAGCCAAACGATCTTTTTTAATATATATTCCGGCCCCTTATCTCTTATTTTTAGTATTATATTCGCTTCTAATTTAATTCTAATCAGCCGAGATTGTGATAAAAGAGCCCAACAACCTTTTTATCATATTCTCTTACTTCTTATCTTTTATTTTTAGTATTATATTTGTTTCTCATTTCATTCCTACCTGTATGCTCGAGAACCAGAGTATATTGTGATAAAAGAGCCAAGCAACGTTTTTAATTATATTCTCTTCCTCCTTATCTCTTATTTTTGTGTTATATTCGTATCTCAATTTAACTCCCACCTGCCTATACTTTAAAAGGAGAACCAAAGTAAATTTACATCATATTTTTCGAGTTCCTTTCTTCTTTCCTATTCTTTCCCACCCTTCTTTATTCTATTTATTATTTTCGTATCTCACTTATGTTTTTTACCTTCTAATGCACTGAAGTGAAAATCAGAGAACCTTTACATTAAAATTTCGAGTTAATATCTTTCTTCCTTTCTAGCTTTTATTTCCATTCTTATTTTCTTTCTTTATTTTCGTATAATTTTATTCTTCTTTCGATGCACTAAAACGAGAGAAGCAGAGAAAACTTTTACATTATATTTTCTAGTTCCATATCTTCCTTAATTTTTATCCTATCCTTTCCATCCTTATTTTTTTCATTATTACCGTATGTCTTTTAATTCTTATATATAAATGCAATGAAAACGAGAATCCAAGAACCCTCACTTTTTTCCTATCCTTCCTTGCTTTCCTATTAACATTATTATTTTCGTATCATTTAATTCTTATATCGATGCACCAAAACGAGGACCAGAAAGCCTTTACATTATATTTTCTATTTTGTTTATCTTCCCTCCTTCCTCTCCTTTCTGTTCCTCATTATTTCCTTTCAATATTTTCGCACCTAATTTAACTTTAAGCAGACGACATGTTCTTACCCCTATCTCTTCTTTTTAGCATTATTTCTTCATTATTTTCGTATCTCATTTTATTCTTATCTATGGAGGCACCAAAGCGAGCAACAGCCTTTCCTTTTAGACCGGCCGGGGCTCCAGACTCACCTGTCCAAATCTTCTTCCTCACTGAACACCTTTCATTTATTTTTTTTACCATTCCCTTATCAGACGTTTTACACCTGACTCGTTATCTCTCTCTCTCTCTCTCTCTCTCTCTCTCTCTCTCTCTCTCTCTCTCTCTCTCTCTCTCTCTCTCTCTCTCTCTCTCTCTCTCTCTCTCTCTCTCTCTCTCACACACACACACACACACACACACACACGTACCGGATCCTCCTTTCTTCGTTTTTGAGGTTTCGTATCAGCCTCCGAATCGGGTTCACTAATAGAAGAACGAAGGGCGTTATCTCGGTACACACACACACACACTCTCTCTCTCTCTCTCTCTCTCTCTCTCTCTCTCTCTCTCTCTCTCTCTCTCTCTCTCTCTCTCTCTCTCTCTCTCTCCCCATCTCCCCCCTCCCCCCAGAAGCCAAGATGCTGGGGTGATAAGCGCCCCCCAAGACATTGACGGATCTCAGGGGGGCGATGGGAGCGATCACGCCTTAATTATCTCCCCACTAACGGTTTAAAGGGAAGAAAGGGAAGGGGAGGTGAAAGGGTGATGGGAGGGGAGGGTTCTTAAAGGGAAGAAGGTGGGTGTTTGATAGGGGGTGAAGGAGCTTGGGATGGGGAGGAGGTAGGGGTGATAAGGAGGTGATGGAGGAGTGGAGGGGGAGTAGGGGAGATTGTGGTAGGAGGGGTGAAGGGGTGAGGTGGGGAGAGGAGTAGGAGGAGGAGGAGAGAGAGAGAGAGAGAGAGAGAGAGAGAGAGAGAGAGAGAGAGAGAGAGAGAGAGAGAGAGGCTGTAAGTTGTAAGGAGAGGCATTATTAGATCGTTTTCTTTGTTGTAATAGAAATAAATGGTTTTCCTCCTTAATCTCTGTGTCCTCCTCCTCCTCCTCTTCCTCCTCCTCCTCCTCCAAAGACCTCGTGAATGTTCCAACCTTTTTTCCCTCAGATCCTCGTTTTCTTTTTTTTCTTCTTATTCGTATTTATATGTTTCGCGGAATTCTTGCTTTTTATTACGTTTGGTTATTTTCTTCTTTGCTTTTCCGCGAATGGCAGATTTTTTCTTTTCTTCTTACATCCTGTTGAGGGAATTTACCGATATGTATATTTTTGCCTTTGTTATGAGTTTTTGCCCACATCGTTTTGTTTCTGATTTAGTTGTTTTATATTTTTTTTCTTCTTCTTTTTGCGTCTTTTCTTTTTCCATGTTATATGTTTGTCTGTTTTCTTCTTTAGTCACATTCACCTTCATCGTTTTTTGTTCCTTTTCTTTCCCTCGTCATATTCAATTTCTTTCTTTTCCTCTTCCTGCCTCATCTCCTCCTCCTCCTCGTCCTCCTCCTCGTCCTCCTCCTCCTCCTCCTCCTCCTCTCACTTAATCTTATTAGCACATGTACTTCTGCTAAATGCATCTAATTACTACGACTACTTCCACTCGATTTAACTGCAATTACTAACTACTACTACTACTACTACTACTACTACTACTATTTTTTTTCTTATTCTGAACTGTTGTGTTGTGCCTTCTGTTGTATGGTCTCGAATTCCTACCACCACCACCACCACCACCCTAACCACCACCACCACCACCACCACCACCTCACTAGCATTGATTTCTTCCAAGCAATTTCCCGAAACCTCTTCAGGAACTGGCAGGGGAAGCCATTTTTGTCTCAGTTGTATAATTTACTTAAGTGGCGGCCGCAGCAGTCCTCTAGAGCAGGGAGTAAGGGGGGAGAGGGGAGGGGGAAAGGGGGAGGAGGAAGAACTGAGTATGGAGGGAAGGAAATGGGAGCAAGGATGGAAGTGGAAGAAAGAAAGGGTAAGGAGGGAAGAAAGAGAGATGGGGTGGGAAAGGGAGGAGTGATGGAAGGGGTAGAGAGAGAGAGAGAGGTGAGGAGGGAAGGAAGAGATATGGGAAGGGGAGGAAGGATGAAAGTGCCTAAGAGGCAAGGATAAAGAGATTGGGTGGGAAGGGGAGTGGTAGGAGATGGAGGAACAGAGAGAAAGGGAGGAGGAATGAAAGGCGGAGTGGGAAGAGTAAGGAAAGGAGGAAAAGAGATGTGGAGGAAATGAAGGGATAAGAGATGGAGGGTTAAAAGGAATAGGAGGAGCAGGGAAGGAAGATGAAAGAAAAGGGAAGAGGAGGAATGAGAAACGGAGGGACAGAGGGAAAGGGAGGAGGAATGAAAGACGGAGTGGGAAGAGTAAGGAAAGAAAGAAAAGAGATGTGGAGGAAATGGAGGGATAAGAGATGGAGGGTTAAAAGGAATAGGAGGAAAAGTGAAGGAATATGAAAAAAGAGGGAAGAGGAGGAATGAAAGACGGAGGGACAGAGGGAAAAGGGAGGAGGATTGAAAACGTAGAGAAAGGGAAGGAACAAGAAAGGAATGAAGGGAGAGAGGTAATGTTAGGTAGAAGGAAGGGTAAGAGAGGAGGAGCAAAAGATTGAAGTAGAGGGATAGGGACAGTAGGAGAGGAAAAAGGTGGAATGGTGAAGGAAGGAAGGGAAGGAAGGATTAGTGAAGAAAAAAGAAAGAGAGGAAGGAACGTATTACTATCTAAAAAAATGTTAGCAGTATTACCATTACAAAAAAAATCCCTTGTTAGCGTTACCAGATCACATCGGCGACCCATTATAATTTATCATGTCTCCTTCTTACACAACATTGCTATTCCCCCCCACACACACACACACACATACATAAAAAAAAACCTTGTAGCCTGTATTATCACCACAAAAAATTCCTCGCCATCGTTACCATATCAAACCAGGAGTACCAATCGCTTTTCCTTAGTCTTTCCCTTAAAGAAGAAAAGCTCTCCTACTTACACAAAAAACGTAGTAGCCAGTATTACCACCACAAAAAAACTCCCTCGCTAGTGTTACCAGATCTCACCAGGAGCACTACTATACTCTTATCAACTTAACCAATCCCCTAAGAACGCCTACTACTATTACCGCCTCTACTACTACTACTACTACTACTACTACTACTACATATTGCTACCTACTACTCCTCTTCTGCACAATGTTACCATCACAAAAAAACTGTCATTGTTACCACCACAAAAAATATCCCTCGTAGTGTTACCATATCACACCATCACACTAGCTTATCCTTTCCCCTAACAAGAATCCTCCCTTAATAACCCAACCCAAGTCTCGTTCAGCTTCGGGAGGGTTGGCACGTCTGACCTGATACCTCTCCTCCTCCGTCCTTTTTTTCCTGTCTTTCTTCTCAGCACCGAGACGCTCTGGAAAAGTTTGCTCCGGAGAGGCTGGACGTGGGCTGCGAGGCGTCCCGATAAGAGATACTCGGCCAATTTTGTATTCATGACCTTATCTCGCTCCCTCATGCCCCAAAGAGTAAGGTCACGGGGTCAGGAAATGATTCTGGAACTTCTCTCCTTCTTGGTCTCGCTTGCTCTTTCTTTTTCTTTCTCTCTTTCTTTTTCTTTCTCGCTCAGTCACTCGCTCACTCACTCACTCGTCCGTCTTTCTTTCTTGGTGTGAGTTTGATCTTTCTTCCATCTCTCTCTCTCTCTCTCTCTCTCTCTCTCTCTCTCTCTCTCTCTCTCTCTCTCTCTCTCTCTCTCTCTCTCTCTCTCTCTTCACCCCCCTTCCCCCTCCCCCTCCCCTTAAGTTCATCTTCGGAATTGGAAAGTTTACATCGACGGGGAGCAAAAGAAGTCTTAAGGAGTAATTAAATTTTCCTTCAGAATTCTTAATAGGCAGCAGAAAACGCCGTCGACGATAATACAGAAAAATAAAGAGTATAAAAAGAGAAATTGAAGAAATGTCGGTGCATATCAGTCATTGGCCTTTGCATATATATAAAAATCCAAAGGTATGATAGAAGAGAGAGAGAGAGAGAGAGAGAGAGAGAGAGAGAGAGAGAGAGAGAGAGAGAGAGAGAGTATGAAAAAGACGAAAAACAGAACCGGCATAGCAACAACAGCAAGGAAAACAAGAAGAAAAGGAGATAAGGGGTGGAAAGGGGAGAAGGGTTGTAAGCCGAAGAGAAAGGGTATAGGGAGGGAAGGAAAAGAGCTGTGAAGGGAAATGAATGGTAAGAGATGGGGGATCAAAAGGAATGGGAGAAGGAGGAGGAGGGAAGGAAGACGGAAGAAGAGGGAAGAGGAGAAAGAAAGAGAACAGTAGCAAGAAAATAATGAGATGAAAAAGAAAATTAAGATAGTAAAGGAGGGAAAAAAAAGTGGAATGATAAAGTGAGGAAGGAAAGGAAAGGAAAGGATGACGTTGATACCGAAGGAACGAAGGAAGGAAGGAATGGGAGGTATAGTGAAGGTGTAACATAAAACACCATCGCACATACACACACAAACACACACATACACACACGCACATGCACACATACATACTCATACACATGCACATCAATTTTTTTTAATACATCGTAGTGGAAAAATGCATTGAATTCGCGGTCGTTTACTCGGAAAGGAAGACAAAGACACGAATTTTGAAGCTAAATTGTTTTCACGGAATCATCCTCAAATTTTTACACGAGGCTGTACTAGGAATTCTTATAGAGGAGGAGGAGGAGGAAGAGGAGGAGGTGGAGGAGGAGGAGAGGGGAGAGGGAAGAGCCGGAGAAGAAAAAGACGAGCTGGAAGAATGTAAACACCGGCATTCACTCCACAAAAAGAGAAGCAAAGAAGACAAGGAACGACAACAGGAGAAAGAGAAATAAGAAGAAAAGGATGAAAAAAAGAAGAAAAAAGAAAACCAGCAACAACATTGTGAAAAGCAAGTAGAAAATGAAGAAAAGAAAGAAAAGAACAAGAAGAGAAACAAAGTGGTGAGAAAAGAGAAAGAAGAATATCTGGGAGAGAAACAAAAAGAAAAAAAGAAAAAGAAAAAGAACAAAACAACCACCACCACCACCACCACCACACAAAACAAGAGCAATAAGTTCTGACCATGAAAAAAATGAAAAATGAAAAGAAAAAAGGAAAGAATAGGAATGAAGAAAAAGGTGAAAAAGAAGAAAAACAACAACAACAACAACAACAACACTCCCAGCACCACCAACAGCACCACATCCACCACAAAACAAGACCAAATCCTTACCTTCCCCTCCCCCTCCCCATCCCCCCCTAAAAAAAAAGGAAAAAGGAAAAGGAAAACGGGGAAAAAATAGGAAGATTTTGTTTGGGGGGGTGCGATGGGTTGAGGGTCGGAGGGGTCGATGGTGTGTGTGTGTGTGTGTGTGTGTGTGTGTGTGTGTGTGTGTGTGTGTGTGTGTGTGTCCGGGTGCCTTGCCCTGTCTCAATTACCTGTCACCCGAGAATCACCTGTGAGTCACCTGTCCCGCACACCTGGCACTCCCTCCTCAAGCCGGGCCCAAGGAGGGAAGAAATGTACCGGGAACAACAACAACAACAAACAACAACAACAAATAGAAAAACGGTGGCTTATTTTTTTTTCGTGTACTTTTTTCCTTTCGTTTTCTTTCACTTCCTTTACTCCGTTTTGTTCTGAGGAAATAATGTGCCAGGAACGACAACAAGAGAAATATATAAAAACAACAACAACAACAGTTACAGTAATACCGCTGACTTTTTATGTATTTTTTCCTCACCTTTTCCTTTCCCTCTCGCTTCCTTTTTCATTTATTTTTTTGGTCCGAGGAAATTAATGTACCGGGAGGAACAACAACAACAACAAAACTGTCATAATGCTTACATCTTTTTTTTGTATTTCTTCCCGTTTACCTCCCTTTCCTTTCCTTCCCTTTCCCTTTTTTTCCTCTTCTCTCCTTCCCTTTCCTTTCTTTTCCTCTCCTTTCCTTCCCTTTCCTTTCTTTTCCTCTCCTTTCCTTCCCTTTCTTTTCCTTTCCTTTCCTTCCCATTCCTTTCTTTCCCTCTCCTCTCCTCTCCCTTCCTTTCTTTACCTCTCCTCTCCTTCCCTTCCTTTCTTTTCCTCTCCTTCCCTTCCCTTTCCTCTCCTTTCCCTTCCCTCCCACCTTTTGCTGGTCGGGATCTAAGTTAGTCTTGGTGCTTTCAGTGTGACGGTCGTGGTGATGATGAAGACGCCCCTCTGTCGTAGTGGTGATGATGATGGTGATGGTGGTGGTGATGTCTCTATCGTAGTGGTGATGATGATGTTGCTATTTGGCGGTGGCGGTGGTGATTGTGGTTGATGTTGCTATTTGGTGGTGGTGGTGGGTGTGGTGATGTCTCGCTGTCGTGATGGTGATATTCAAGTTACTTTTTTTACTCTTTGCTGCTAGTGGTGGTGGTCATGGTGGTGATAGTGGTGGTGGTCATGGTGGTGGTGGTGATGGTGGTGGTGGTTGTGGTCGTTTCAGTGGTGGTGGCGGTGATGTCCCTCTTATCATGGTGCTGGTGTTACTCTTTGGTGGTCGTTGCAGTGGTGGTGGTGGTCGTTGCCGTGGTGGTGTCGGGGGTGATGTCGTCCCTCTGGTGGTCGTACTTACAAACTTGAGTACTGTATTACACGGGGCAGGCGGCGGCGGGCGAGTCCACACACGCGGCGGGGGAGTCCTCGTTTGCATATATATTGAGAATCACCTGAAACCAAGCCGGACTTTGCTCAGGTGTGTGTGTGTGTGTGTGTGTGTGTGTGTGTGTGTGTGTGTGTGTGTGTGTGTGTGGCTTTCCAGGGATGTCACTTTAATTAAACACACACACACACACACACACACACACACACACACACACACACACAGGCACATATCATCGCCCCATAGGCCTAAATATATAATAAGAAAAGGTATTAGAGGGAGGGAGAGAGATAGGGAGAGGGAGAGAGAAAGAAAGAGAGGTATGGAGGAAAAAGGTGCAAAGGGAAATGGAGAAGAGGGAGGAAAGGAGAGATGAGTGGAGGGAAGGAGGGAGGAAAGGAGGGATATAAAGCCTTACTCTAGCACCCTTATTACTTGACACCGAGGGAGGGAGGGAGGGAGGGAGAGAGTGAGGGAGGGAGGGAACGAGGGATGGAAGGAAAGTTCATAGGAAGGGAAGCCAAGGGGATGACGAGGAGGGGGATTAGGATGCAAAGAGGGATTAGAGAGAGAGAGAGAGAGAGAGAGAGAGAGAGAGAGAGAGAGAGAGAGAGAGAGAGAGAGAGAGAGAGAGAGAGAGAGAGAGAGAGAGCACAGGTTTTTCACATTTTTCTTTGAACGTTGGCAAAAGTTGAAATAGTATAAATCGCAGCATAAAATCACTATGAAAGTAATAAATAAAACTTACTCCACTTCTTACACACAATTCCTCAACCTCC